>NC_070642.1:1435000-1682303 GCF_947347685.1 Pleuronectes platessa
TAAGAATTGCCACTGGAATAGCCACTGATCAAACACGCAAATTTGTAGATGTGCGGCAGAGGGCTGAAAATGGCATTGAAGATGTCCTGTACTTTGTTGAAAGGTTAGTTTTTTTCTTTAATTATTGTCTATCATCTTAGCTAAATTGCTTATGAAGAGGTATGTTCACTCCTAAACTGCACATGAGTTATTGAGTATTGTGGGCGGCTGTGGCTGAGGGGTAGAGTGGTCGTCCTCCAACCTGAAGGTCGGCAGTTCGATCCCCAGTCTGACCCATCTGCATGCCGAAGTGTCCTTGGGCAAGATGCTAAACCCTGAATGGCCCCCCATAGAATAACAAAGTGCTGCAAATTGATGCACTGTATGAATGTGTGTATGAATGTGTGTGTGAATGGGTGAATGTAAAAACTGTACTTTAAAGCGCTTTAAGTGGTCATCAAGACTAGAAAAGCGCTATAGTAATACAAAACCATTTACCATAAAAATACAAAAAACATTTCTTATATGGCTTTCCCTCAAAGATGTGTATGAACTGCTGCTGGTTGATGACAATATACCTATAACTTAACAACCTGTACCTCTACTTTCATAAATAGGTTTCCCCTTCTCCTCCCATATCATGGGCCAGAGGAGCATGACCACCTAGGTGAAGAGTTTCTGAATTATCAGACAATGCCAACAACCTCCCTTCAGGACAAAACTGAGATGGAAAGCTTCTGGGCTGGATTGGCCACACAGTAACATAAGGTTTACATTTTTTTTGTCTTTCTTTTTGGCAGGTGTGGCTTGGCTACATCTCTTGCTTTTATTGATGCATGCATATGTTGTGTCATACACAAACTATGCATGTTGTATCTGAACTTTGTTACAGTATACTTACAGTATTAATCAAAATATGGTATGTTTTTCCATTTTTTTCTTGGTTCATTTTCCATAGGTGATAGGAGCCAAAGAATTTGAGAGGGTTGCTGTTGTCGCCTAGATGGTCCTGGTGTTACCCCATTCGAATGCAGATGCTGAGAGGGTGTTTTCAGTTGTGGGACTGAACAAAACTAAAACCAGAAATAGCCTGGCATTGGATGGCACCCTGTCCTCAATAATGGCCATAAAGATGGCCGACCTGGAGCCCTGTTTCAGATGGGAGCCCCCCCTTAGAGGTCATCAAGGCCTCCAAGAAGGCCACAGGCCAGTACAACCTTGCCCACAGACAGGCACGTTCACCGATAGAGCCCTAGTGGTGCTCAAGCACCTGCCCTTTTGCCCTGAATGAGAAAAGTGATGGATCACCCTTGATCAGTTTACCAAAATAATCTCAGGTTCTTAACCAACAACTTGTATCTTAGATCCCATACCTACAAAATTACTTTAAGAAATTCTGCCCCTAATTGATAGATTGTTACTGAACATAATCAATCCTTCATTATCATCAGGATATGTACCACAGTCCTTTAAAATAGCTGTAATCAAACCCCAAAAAATTATAGAACAATATCCAACCTCCCCTTCCTGTTTAAAATCCTTGAAAAAGCTGTTGCCAATCAGCTGTGTAAGTTTCTCCAGGAAAATAATATATATGAAGACTTTCAGTCTGGGTTTAGAGCTGGGCATGCAGCGCTGCTATAACAGACAGCGTAGGGGTCTTTTCTTCGGAAATTACGAGTGTTGCAAATTTTAGCGTCTTCAGGGCTTTAGCCTCATCTTCAGTACAGGCCAGCTCCGCTTCAGTTAAGGTCCACAACTCCTTGGCATTCTTCCATACCTCAGTGATGAATAAGTAAGAAACAGTGGGCACCTCGAGTGCACGTTGAGCGGCCAAATTTAGACTGCGGGCAAAGCATTTCACGTGCAATAACTCAATACACCAGTTTCCACGGTGTTTCTTCCTTGTTTATTTTGAATTGAGACGTGTGTCACGGATATGGTGAGGACCCAAAAGCAGCACAGGCAGACGAAATACCAGTCGGTAATGACCTTTATTGTTCACTGCAGTCTTTAACAGTTCAAACAGTTGCAGGGTGAAAAGTCTTTGCTCACAGTGATCATCTGCGAGACCTGAGCAGGAGCGAGCCTGGTGTCGCTGACTGAAGGTAAAGTCAACAGCTGATTGGTTACCTAGCTGGCAGACAGGTCCAGTGGTGAGCTGTGTAGCCACAGAGCCGAGCAGGAGCGTAACCAGGAGGGAATAGGCGAAACTCGTGGTCGAAGACAGAAGGCTGAGGTAATATCCAGGGCAGAGACGAGGCAGGCAGGTCGGGGATCGACGGGGTCAGCAACAGGTGATCAGTCCGGGGAAAACACGCTGGAAGTCAGGCATAACACAAGACAATCTGGCACTGAAGCAGAGACAGGAACAGGCTTAAATGCAGCCAGGGCTGTCACAGGTGTGGAGAGTTGGCCTGATGAGGAGGTGTGGCTGACTGGCAGAGTGGAGCAGAGACAGGTGAGTGGAAAAATACCAGCAGACCGGAGATGAGCAGACTGTGACAACGTGTGCTATTTTTGCCTATGCTGCCACCTATTGGCACTATTGTGCACTGCACCATAGGTGAAGTTTCGTTTTCAAGACTGCCGTCAAAGCATTTGATGGCGTATCGATACAGTAGCATCTGCATCGATGCTCGCATCGGCATGACGACGTAACGATATATTGCCATATCGATTTTTTTTGGCACAGCCCTACTATCCTCATTCTGTTAGATCTTTGTGCAGCAGTCGACACAATTGACCATCACATTTTATTACAGAGACTAGAACAGTTAATTAGCATTAAAGGAACCGCCCTAAATTGGTTTAAGTCTTATTTTCTGAGAAAGGGAATAAAAACGGTCAACTACATAAAAACATGTCCACTCAATATCAGACTTGATCTTGCGGGGAAATGTGCTGAGCCGCCTGTATGAACTGCGGGAAGAGGTGTGCCTATTTCGGATGGAGCATGGATCCCAGCTCGCTGACCACCTCACCGACCCTGACTGTTTAACAAGGCTGGCGGACTTGTGCGAAGAGTCTTGCTCAGCCCCGACATACTTAAAGAATAAATACAGATCGCAGCTAAACGTGGAGAATGATCTCCGAGTCGACGTCTCCAAAGTAAAGCCGAGAATGGACTTGCTCTGTACCATGCAGATTGCCCACCTATCTCATTAGTAAATTTAAGAAATGAAAATAATGTTTAGGCTGAAATAAACAACGCTAAAGTTTTTGCACATGGCAGCAATAAAGTGTCTGCTGCTCTTTATGCACACAGACGCGCACAAACATCACCTGCGCACTTTTTTATACATATGCTCACTCAGCCCTGCTGTTTATACAGGGAGATCCCTGTATCCTGGTTATATTCTATTTCTAAATTGCTATAAATTAATATCATGGCTGTGAGGCTGTTGTTCTATTGTGTTGTATTAATGCCAGTGTTTGCATAAACCTAATAGTGCGTGTGCGTGGCTGTGCGCAACATTATATAACACATCCAGGGTCGTTGGGGGTCGCCAGTTTCTGGCACCGATATTTTGTGGGTCGCAGGATGAAAAGTTTGGGAACCCCTGTGTTAGAAAAACCTTCTGGTTGTAAAGACACAATTTATAAACAACAATATTTACAGACGATACGTTAGCCCGCAGAAGAATAACACAACTTATGTGTAGAGTTGACGTCCATAAATAACGCAAATAAACTTACCCTGAATTACTTACGGGCGATTCACACCTTGACCCCTGGCAGTGTTATGTACCTGAACTGCCCAACGGAGGTGCTGTTGTATAACTAAACAGAATACACATTTGAGGGACAGAACAGCAAGTACTATACGGTATGAAGCCGTGCGTCTTCCACTCCTGCAAATATTTCACAATAAAAAACACTTTTAAAACAAAAGAATGGATTTCGTCAATAGAAACACGGGACTGCTTTTATTTTGAAACGCATACAGAAAGTGGTTTTAACATTTTAAAATGCATGGTTGTGACATAATTTCAACAGATAAACATTAAAAATCAAGCGAAAGATAATTTTCTCTGTTTATTCTTCTGTGAAACACGTTTATCTTTCTATGACACAAACTTATTTACAACACTTCCCGAATCCGTTTTCAAAGTAATAGACCGGAAGATGCGTTATTTCATACCGTAGTGTCCGGGAGTTTAGTTTAGTACATAAAACAACTTGTTTCGAAGGCAATGCAGTAGATAGACCAGCAGTTCCGCCGCCAGGAGCGGACACTGCCGTTTGAACGTCACACATCTGATCTGCGGTACAACCACAGCCAGTGAGTTCAGAGAGCTCGGGGGCGAAGACAGCGAAGACGGCGAGATTGTCCGGTAGATCGCGATCGATGGGTTGGCGACCACTGCTGTAGACAATCATGTTCAGACAGATCCTTGGGGATTAACAAAGCTACTAAACCAATTCCTAGCAATTTACAATTGCTCAGATTATGTGGGGAGAGCTGCCGTTAACAGACATGACTGAAATACGATTGTTTTCTCAGAAGGCTATTCAGAATTAGACTATTACAGTGGAAGCAAGGTAGATGCTTGGATGGTGAGAAGCTAGGCGTGACTCCTCGCCACCAGCATAAACAATCTTTAGTGAATCTCTTTTGAGTAAATCTCTTATCTGGGCTGGTCAGGAACTTCTGTACAGGGGTACACTGGGATCTAACACTGTACTGTTTTTGTGTGTTCATGATCCATGGGCTGCTGGGAAAAAATACTTGCATTATTATCCACACACTCCCTATGGAGGGACTGCTGATCAGAATCAGAATCAGGTTTTATTGGCCAAGTAAGTTGCACAAACAAGGAATTTGACATGGTGAAGTGGCTCTCAGTGTGCTTACATAGAATACACCTAACAACACAAAACAAAACAAACAGTTGGATGATCTAAGAAAAAGAAAGAAAAGAAGTGCAGGGATAAATATTGAACGGTATGAGTATTACAGTTGGACAGTGAGGGTGAAAAAAATAATATAATTAAATATAATTACAATATCATTACAATATAATATAACTTCGGGAGTATTTGTACAGTTGTTAAAAAAAAAACACCAGAGTTATTGCACAGTGCCACAGTGGGTATGCTGTTCAGAAGTGAGACGGCGAGGGGGAAGAAACAGTTTTTGTGTCTGGAGGTTTTGCTGCTCTACTTAGGTCCACACCACAACTTCCCCCAATCCTTCATCTGGGAATTCTACAACATTATCCACCAGGAAAGAATTGGCCAGGTGTGCATGAGGTTTTATGGTGATAGCTTGCTTAGACAGATTCATCACCCTGACAGGAGCACAGCCTCTCTTTATATCTACCAGAACTTTGGCAACCAATAGGCCCTATGGGGATGCAGGGGGCAGTGCTGTATAGGTATTTCTTGGTGGACCTGAAAGCAATACTTGAGTAAAAGTACAGATATCTTACCTGAAAATTACTCCGGTAAAAGTAAAAGTCACTTCTAGGAAAACGACTTGAGTCAAAGTCTTAAAGTAGCTCATATTAAATGTAATTAATTATCAAAAGTATCTGGTGTTGAAATGTACTTAAGTATCAAAAGTAAAAGTACAGCTCTGGAGCCGCATGCGGCTCTTCAGCCCCTCTGCAGTGGCTCCCTGTACAGTGTTTTGAATGTTGCGCATATTTTTCGTGAACAGTAAACTTAACGAATCACTTTTCATATGATGAACGTGAGTGAATGTCACATTCACGTACATTTTTTAAATCATCATGGTATCAGCCCATCATGAAATACCAGGAGCGGGCGAACGTGTGTGTGTGTGTGCTCCAAGATAGAGCACACACAGAGCCGGGGCTCCGCCCCCCGCCCCACTCACACGCTCAGAGACACAGTGAGATCAGAGCTCGTTCACGTGAAGCAGCCGCTCAGTGACTGACCGGTTGCTTCTAAACAGTTGAAACAGTGAAAACACAGAGTTTCTCTGGTCACAGCTGCTCAGAGATCAGCGGCGAGCTTTTTGATCAGAGCAGAAGCTGCAGGTGTTTACCGAGCATCAGTTTCTGAGTCTGCCTCCAGTCTGACCTTCTCTCACGTTTTGTTTTAATATTTCGTCAACTAAAATATGCGTCACATCCTATTATGTCTAAGGCCCGGTGCTCTTCCCTGCAGGTCGCTAGTCTAGAGTTTCCGACCCCCGTCCTTGGTAAACTAATCATGGATAAATGCCAAAAAAGACAAATGCTGGGAGAAAAATAGAGAGCTTAATTATGTGTTGACAGATTCATTTGCTTTCACTGCCAACGATGCTGGCTTACCTGTATGCTTGATATCTGGTGAGAATTAGCAAATAACAAAAAAATTTATGTTGAAAGACATTTCCAGAGCAAGCACACAGCATTGGAGATGAGCAAAAAAAGCATGGTTCTGTGTTTCATAATATAAAATAATAATTTAATTTACTAATGCACTGACCAGATGTTTTTAAATAATATGTATGCCCTTTCATCCTCATCATTTATCGTCATAATTAAATTCCGGTCATGGTGTCATTTTCAGTGAAAAATAATCTAGATAAAGAGATTGAGAGACCAGAAAAATCAATCAGTTTTCTCAGACAAATTCTGTGGACTAGTGGCAGAATAATTGGATACAATACAACATACCTGCCAGGACAACACCTGGATCTGTTCCAAAGTTCAAAGAGCACTCTCCCTACCCCCACTGTCTAAGTGCCCCTGAGCAAGGCACCTTACTTCCCCAACATCTGCACCCTGGCGCTGTGCATGGCTGCCTGTGTGTCCTCTGATGTTCACCAGATGGGACAAAAGCAGAAGACAAATTTCCCTATTCTGCATGTCGTGTGATTGTGCATGTGTTTGGGATCAATAAATGTATCTTATATCTTATGTCTAGAAGGACCTAGAAAAATTGCATGAATTAAAAATTGTAATACGACAATCTCTCCTTAAAAAAGTTCAAGCTTTAAGCACAATACATATAAAATATACTATATTTCAGCAAATACAAATGATAAACAATTTAAGACCTCAGTCAAAAGAGTTGTACAAAAGTCACACTGTTACATTGAAGGAAACAGACAATGAAAAAAATGTATCACTTGCAGCAAATTATGAAAATGTATATAAATCTGGCATAACTATGCCTTTCTAAATTAAATTTTTTAATTAAAGTTAATTTTAAATGTAATCAACAATGCATGTAGATATCATGCTCTCCCTCAAACAATGTACCAAGCAACTATTAATGTGATGCCAAAACCAGGACGATAGGGTGACACCCTATTAGATTATAGACCATGAAGTTAATCAATCAATCAAATTTTATTTGTATAGCCCATATTGCTCCACAATGTCAGATCTACAATCCATCATTTAATCTTTTTATAAAAGCTTAACTTAAATGTTGTTTAATTTAGCTTGACATCATGATGCCATGGTACTATCATATCATTTTGTTGGTTAAAGATTGTAAGCAAACCCCAAGATGGAAAGCATGAAATCAAATGAAGAAATTACATTTAAAAAAAGAGTCTACACACTACAATTTTCATAGTTCTGCTTGTCTTTTAATTGATGTTCATTCGATTTCTTGTGAGATTGTGGTGTCTCGGAAGAAATAATCAATTTTTCTTTGAAGATCAAAAGGTACCCGTTACATTTCTAACCTTTTAATTTTAGATGTAAACAGCAAAAGATGCTGAATACCTTGTGCTACTGGTTAGGGACCTCACACTGGGCCTCATTCACAAACAGTGCATAAGCAATTAATCACTAGGTTGTGCCCGGCTGTTCTAGAAAATGCAAACACACATACTTAATGGACAGTATACTTAAACTCCATTTATTTGAAAATATGGGCTTTATTAGACAACAATAATCGTATTAACTAATACATTTACCAATTGTATTAAATAACCATAAAAATGTATGCCCTTTCATCCTCATCATTTTGTTATAAATTCTTCAACTATTACAGTTGAGATAGTTTACCCAGTTGACAATAGAGTATATGAGAATGTTCATATGGAAATATAACAGTTTTGGCTTTAAATTGTTTATTGGCTTATAATTTATCGGTCAATTTCAACATTATAGTGCCATAAAATTCCACAGCTGTATCTGATTTTAACAGATTTATTGGTAGCAAAAAACAATCATATATGAGAGCTTTTAAATTATATTTAAATATATTTAGTATATAGTTCTGCTCAAACTTTCCAACCCTCAAACCCCTCATGGTTGACATCCATGCCCACACATGCAAAATTTTTCCTATGACTAACTCAGTGATAAATTACAAGAAAGCACTTATGAATGCCCAAACCTCCTATTATTCATTGTTATTAGAAATAAAATAAGAACAACCCCAGGTTCCTCTTCAGCACTGTAGCCAGGCTTAGTGAGTCATAGATCTACTGATCCATCTATTCCTCTAAATCTGAGAAGCAATGATTTCATGAACTTTTTCACAAATAAAATTATAACCATCAAGGCAGAAAATCCTCAGCCACCTAAGAAACCATAGAACCCTAATTGTCACCAGATCTATATTTGAACCACTTTTCTTGAATTGATCTTCCTGAACTGACCTCACTAGTTTCATCTTCTAAACCAACGACTTGTCTAGTGTCTTGTTGACAGCTCGATATTAAATCAAATTAATATGAATTTGTCAACCACCTCTGTACCACAAGCTTTTAAGGTAGCGGTAATTAAACCTCTGCTGAAAAAGCCCACTCTTGATCCAGAGGTTTTAGCCATGTATAGACCCTTAAAAAACCTGCCCTTCATTTCCAAATTCTTTGAAAAAGCTGCTGCTAACCAGCTATGTGATTACTTAAATAGTAATGGTTTGTTGGAAGACTTTCAGTCAGGATTTAGAATCCTTCCCAGAACAGAAGCAGCACTGTTAAAATTTACTAATGACCTTTTCACTGCATCAGATAATGGACTTGTCTCTATACTCATCCTGTTGGATCTTAGTGTAGCATTTTACACCATAGACCACAATATTCTGTTACAGAGCCTGGGACAACATGTTGGGATTAATAAAGGAACAACATTAAGCTGGTTTAAATCATATTTATCAGATAAATTTCGATTTGTTAATCTTAGCAATGACTCCTCAATGCACAAAAGTTAGTGATGGTGTACCACAAGGTTCTGTCCTTGGACCGATACTCTTCACCTTATAAATGCCCCCTTTAGGCAACATCATCAGAAAGCAGCACATACACTTCCTTTGTTACGCAGACAATACCCAGGTGTACATATCTATTAAGCCTGATGAATCGAATCACTTAGTTCAACTTCAGGAATGTCTCAAGATCATTAAGGCATGGATGGATGACACTTCCTACTTTTAAATTCAGAAAAAACTGTGTTCGTTGTAATTGGCCCTAAACATCTCAGAGAAACTTTTTCTGACCAGATAATCTCCTTGGATGGTGTTAGTTTGGCCCCTAGCTCCACGACTTTTCATTTGACCCACATATAAAACATGCCACTAGGACAGCTTTCTTCCACCTGCGCAATATTCAGAAAATTAGGAACATCCTGTCTCAGAAGGATGCTGAGAAAGTCGTCCTTGCATTTGTTACCTATAGACTTGATGACTGTAATTCTTTATTATCAGGATGTCATAGTAAGTCTTTGAAAAGCTTCCAGCTGGTAAAAAATGCTGCAGCACGAGTGCTGACACGAACTGGAAGGAGATATCATATTACTCCTTTCCTTGCATTGGCTCCATGTAAAATTCAGAATAGAATTCAAGATCCTGCTCCTTGCATATAAGGCCTTAACAGTCAAGCCCCTTTATATATCAAAGAGCTCATAACACCATATTGTCCATCACTTCGTTCCCAAAATTCAGGTTCTTTTGTGGTTCCAATAATCTGTAAGACTAGAATGGGAGGTAGAGCCTTCATGTACCAGGCTCCTGTCCTGTGGAACCAGCTCCCACTCTGGGTTCGGGAGGTAGACTCCATCTCTACATTTAAGATTGAATGTAAAATGTTCCTTTTTGACTTCTCCAAACTTCACATGTAGGACAAAAGTCCTGGCCTGACGACATCTACATGAAATATTGACTTATGATAATAGCACCGTCTGGTGGCAACTGGAAGTGTCTTGTTTTTTGCATGTTTTACACTTTTATATACTTCTCCTCTTCAGACATTGATGATGAAACAGTTTGAGAACTGTGTGTTATTATCAAATATCGTGTTTGTGGCGTAAATTAATGTAGCTTCAATGCACATTGTTCTATCTCCCTTAAACTTCATGTGTTTAACAACAGCCAAAAAAGAGGGATTTGTTATAACTCCTCTGTGCCTGGTCCAATCAGCCCTAAACTCCTCTCACACGATCACAGTCCTAGTCTGATTAGATCCATATGTCAACATTGACTCATCGTCATAGTGCCAAATGCTGGCGGCAGTAAGTGTTTTATAGTTTGACCCACTGCTCCTGGCTGGTTTACAATATACATGATACTTCATTGTGAGCATTGTGACTTTTCATCAAACTATGTTAACATTGAGGTGAGGTGAAGGTAGATCCTTTGCCAAAGGAGACTGAGTTATCATAACTGTACTATGCATTATCCAATCAGCACAAAAATTCACAGCTTGAAAAGATCCATTTGTCAAAATGACTCAGGGTCATAGCGCCACCTACTGATTTGGCATGAAAAGTAAGTTGTAACTCCACTCTACTGTACATTGCTCAATCGGCATTTAACATGAAACTCTCACCGTTTGGGTTACACTTGATGGCATGGACCGTATTGCATGATCAGTCGGGGTGCTCCAGCGGCACTTGACTCAGGGCGGCTGTGACTGAGGGGTAGAGCAGTCGTCCTCCAACCTGAAGGTCGGCAGTTCGATCCCCAGTCTTCCCCATCTGCAATGCCGAAGTGTCCTTGGGTAAGATGCTGAACCCCGAATTGCCCCTCATAGAACAACAAAGTGCTGCTAATAGATTCATTGTATGAATGTGTGTGTGAATGGGTGAATGTAAAACTGTACTGTAAAGAGCTTTGAGTGGTCATCAAGAATAGAAAAGGGCTGTATAAATACAAAACCATTTACCTGACCAAGGAAGTTATGCATTTATCCTTCCTGATTACCGTTTCGCCAGGTCCCTGTCCGCTCGTTGCCCCACGGTTGCATCACGCCCCGAGTTCACAAGTGTTGCTCCCCGAAGAGTGCTGCACCCTAGTTGAATAATAATCTTAGATTTTGAACTACTTGAACTACTAATTTTGAACCAAAGCATGAACTATTTATGTATTACTATTCCGCATGACCTTTTGTAGGTCAGGTTTTTGTCAGATGTTGTTGGACCTCATGAACACTGACTTTGATCACGAGTCACCAACAACACATGGAGTGAGCTGAACTCAACACATTAACTTCCACTTAACATGCAAGGGATGTTTTGGACAAAAAGGATGATCTAGAGAGGAGGGACAAACCTCTGAAACCCAGGACTATAAACACGGCCACCTACACCGACTACTGACTACACAAAGCTCCCGACTGTGTTGAGAACAGCTAGTAAACACAGTTAGTTTCCATCATACAAAGTAAAGTTTGTGAAGTTTAAGTAATCTGAAAAGCCAGTGGCAAATGTCCACATATTTCAGAGGAGTAAAGAGTTTCTGAAGTTAGAGTGTACGCTTACGTTAAATAGTAATGTCTAAATACTAGGGATGCACCGATTTATCGGCCGAACATCGGTAGCGGCCGATATTCGCCTCGTTTACTGATATCGGCTTATCGGTAATAAACTTGACTTTCACCGATATCATTGGCCGATGTTCATATTTGTGGTAAAACCGCTGGGCACGTGCCGTGGCTGGGGGAGCAGTCCCTCCGTCGCCCTCCTCTCCGCGCCGCCGGAGGCTCAGTGTGCGGCACCGGGAGGTCCTCATCCGGTGGCACCTCACGGCGTCACTGGTGGGGGGGCTTTCTTTCTCTTGGACCGCAGGGCGGTGTCCATCGCCGGCGCGGAAGGCGGGCCGTTGGAGGGGACCGGGTACGCGGTCAGCGGCGGCCACTCTGGACGCGTGTCTGGCCCTTCTCGCGGATCACCTCAGCTACGGCGACCGTTGGGGGAACCCTCTGTTCGCGCGGGGGGGCACCCTGCGGTGCGCCTCGGCTGGCGCCTAGCAGCTGACTGAGAACTGGTGCAGCCAAGGGGAATCCGACTGTTTAATTAAAACAAGCATCGCGAAGGGCCACGGTGGGTATTGACGCGATGTGATTTCTGCCCGGCACTAAAAACAGGTCAAACTGAGGAGGGCTTGTTAAATTATCTTGACTCACGCAGTGTAACTTGGTGTAAAAAGTATGAGCGTAGCGTCTGTTTAAGTACTTTATTCTCATGTGCACCGGCTCTATTCATCCGTCTCATGCACAGGTAACAAGGGAATTTACAACATACGTCATACACACAGAAGCCGTAACACATCTAATAAACGGGCAATACTGCTACCGTAAATCAATGAGAAGAGCGTTCTCTATAATGATACTTTAACAGGGCTCTTTAGACAGGGTAAAAAGGTGCTGTTTTAAATTACCCTTGTGGTATTTTGACCAAAATATGTTACAGACATTTCATTAAGATCCCAAGGAACCATTTCAACTTGCGGTAAAATGGGCATAATATGTCTCTGTTAAATAAAGTTTAGTTAAATCAAAGATTGTTTCATAAATCTGATTCAATCTGTGCTCATTAAAAGATAAGAGTGATGAAGGGCTGACATTTTTTTAAATAGTGCTTTCTAAATAATAATTTAATTATTTTTCTGGCACAAAAGGGTGAATGAAATCGGTATCGTATCGGCCAAGAATTTCCATATCGGTGCATCCCTACTAAATACATTTTCTAACACTGTGTTTTAATCTGCAGAACATGAAGAGATTTTAGAAGAGATACATGGATTGTTTAGCAGCTAGTGGATCTGTTTGCCTCTGTCCTCCACCACTGTCATTACAGTGAAACTACACACTGTTAAACATTTTGATTGTAAAAGCAGCTTCTGTTCCTCCACCCAGGCTTTAGACTTAACTCTTATGGTATAGAGACGACTGCATCAAGTGCTGTAAGATTTATATGAGGTACTTCTTTACCATTGTGCTTTCTCAATTCTTACAGTTATATTGTAATTTATCCTCGCTAAATATTAAGCACTAGAAATTAATCTTCCTATAGTTTAATGTTCACTAAAGTTTTATATCAAACTATTTTACTAATCATGATTTTAAGGAGCACATCTGGTAAAAGCACGGTATTTTAATCAAACAAGAACACATTGGTGAACGTTTTGGAATTTAGAATTAATCAGAGACCTTTTACATTTGGTTTTAATAATATCAATCATTGACAATTAAGTTATGAGTTAATACTTATTGTATCTTGTGACAATGAAAATGTTTATTCACCAAAATGTCATGTTTAATTAATGATAAGTAAAAATTTGAAAAAAACAGGCAAGTCTTCTCTAGTAAATGGAAAATGTATTCAGTACAGTTAAATCATGTTGGGTATATGTTAAACCTAAACAATTCAATCACATAAACTGTGTCAGAGCTTTGGTTTGTCTAATATTATCTTTTGAAGTGTTAACAGCAGAAGTTGATACATCACCTAATTCTAATTTAATAGTTTTCAGATTTTTAATACCATCTCTAAAAACAGCAGAAACTAAAGTAAATGGGAAGAAACTGAACCTGAGAATATAAAGAATCCCACACAAAGTTCTGTTGTACTGTCATCTCATCAGAGGAGGCTGAACTGGAGGTGTTTTATTGATATGATCATCACATCTCAATAAACAATGTAGGATTTTGTTATCCAGTCTCTTTCCTTCACATTCTGAAAAATGGCAAAAAATAGGCTGCTCCAAACATGATGTCTTTCTTATTTTGACACCTGTCATCGTGATAGTTGGATGAGGTTCAGTTGTTTCACGTCACATCATCAACTAAAGCTTCAGCCTGTCAGCCTCTGGTAGATTCAAGGATAATAATAAAAAAAATGCACATGAGCACAAAGAAATAGAAAAAGAAAGAATGAATTAGTTGACAACAATCAGACATAAGAATATAAAATCTGATTTAAGTTTAAAAAATAACCTGATACCAAGAAACCCAACATTTACAGCCCAAGAGAAATAATAAAACTGAATCGAAAGTAGTTTTTTCTTCACAATCAGTATAATCTGACAGTTTCACTATATAACTACAAAAAATTACAGACAACGTTTGACCTGATTAATTTTAGACATACAGCAGGTAATCAAAACAGAACACAGAAAGTTAATGCTACAGCTACAGTTTACCATATGTAAGAAGTTCTGACAGGAACCTAAAGAAAACCTCCTGTGTTAGCTTCTATTAATTGACAATATTATCCCTCTTGATTTGCTCTCTAGTTATGGTTCCTAGAGAAGTCGAATAGAGAGTTCGAGTTGAATCGGACATAGAGCCTTCTGCTACTAGTGTTCTTTGCTGTGGAACCAGCTCCCACTCTGGGTTCAGCTAGGCAGATACCATCTCTAGATTTAAGATTGAATCTAAAATGTTCTTTTTTGATTAAATGTATAGTTGGGATGGTACAGGGCTAACCTGAACTTAGTTTTACCTCACTTGAGGTGAAGGTCCACAGGCTCCTACGGAACTACGTTTGTTTTAACTCACAATCTTGAATCTAACCCGGGCCACCTTGGTACGTGCAGCTACCTCTTCTACAACACAAGTAAGACAGGAAACTGTTTGCTTTGTTATGAATGCCAGATGTGTATATATCTATATCTATACATATATAGATATATACTGTATATATATTTATGTTTTCATTTAAAACAATCTTTTGTAGGGATAATGGTGTAATATTTCTATAATATTTAAGATTAACTTACCCAAAAGCCAAGTTCTGAGTGCATTATCTTTTCTTACTACATAAAAAATTGCCACCATGGTGAAATTACAACAAACGCTGTTATATATGTTCAGTGTCGGGAAAGCTTTATAATGTTGTGGACTTCTACACATTGACAGCAAAATATTAGACATCTGCTTCTTCGGGAAAATGTTATGTAATTAGGAATATTGTTTGCTATATTGAGCTAATGGTTTTTTCTTCTTTACTCCACTAGTAAAAAACTTGTGAACAAAAGATATACAATCCTTTTTCAATGCACCAAAACAACAAACAAGTTAAAGAACCCCATCGATATCAAATGCAAATTGGTATAAGAAAGTGATAAGTGCTTATGGAAATGTTTCACAAATGTATCATCAGGCAAAAGCAATTCAGAGAGAGGAGCTGAGCACAGACAGCGGCATAGACTCTCAGGTAAGTTTGTTCGTTTTTGTCTCTGAGTAATGATGATGTAAAAGCCCTCTCGTATTTAGACTTGTGAAAAGTAAAGACATTAGTCTTGTTGTTGTGTTGAACGGTGTAGTTATGAGTATGGAAAACACATTATTTTCCTCCAGGAGACAGACTGTTCAGGGTCATTGAGAGGGGTGGAAGGATCATATCCAGGGAGAGAGCCAGGGGCCTAGCACATCACAAGGACCCTATTGCCAGCACCAGCAAAGTATATATACTCTATACTATAAATATATAGCTTAAGCACAATGTATAGACGCATTACATAATCTATACAACTATTTGGTAAAATCCAAGAAAACTCTAAACACTTTACAGTATAATTGACATTCACTCACACACACACACACACACACACACACACACTCACTTAGTAGCCAAAAAAGGAACCATCTTCAAATCATCTTTATCACAACTACTACTTTGACCAAGGACTCTAATGTGTCAAGAACTGAGCTATCCAGAAAGGTAGCTTTGCTGTCTAGAAACTTAATTTCCTGATTCATATTCACCAGATAAGAGCTTTCTCAGTCCTCAGCTGTTAGGTAAGCCATTCCTGCGTTTTGTTAAAAGTGTTCTCAGCTACTATTTGATCATTTTGTCAAAACAGAATCAACCCCCAACCCCACCAAGAATAAATAAATAAAAAGAACAAGAAAATTATAAGACTGGCTTTGAACAGATATTCACTCGTATCAGAACAAAATAAAAGTCGAAAATGGGATTAAACAGATATGAAAAAGTACATATGACAGGTATGTTATTTAAAAAATAATTGCAATAGGGTGCTAAAGCAGAATTTGTTTATGTATCTTTAACTTCAAACTAATCAAATGTAGAGATCTAACATTCAATATAGGCTAGATATGCTTCTAAATAAGGACACAGAGAAATCCAGCTAATCAATCAAAGAATAATGCTCCTCTCCTTATATACTGCTTTAATTAATACATTATCGTAAAAATCTTTTGGGTGATGTACAGGGAAGTTTCCTGCTTTAAACAGTGAGTAATCCAGCATTGCCTCTACCCCATCTTAAAACATTTATTTTCTTTACTCTTTTCTGCTGCACATTATTTGGGTTAAGTGCTGGTGGTCAGTTCCTGGTAATTTTTATTGGATCTTCTAACTGGCCAAACTTTTTTACTATTTTCTACTAGTAACATATTCACTTTAGTCTTTAAACATACAAGTATATTGAATATACATATATATGCATCAAGGACATACTAGACTTACATATAAATGCATCAACATATGACTTGAATTAAAAAAAAAAAAAAAAAAAAAAAAATATTGATTTTGATTGTTCCTGTGTGTGTCCAAGTTTATGTCTCACCTCTGGTCCCAAGTTTACTCTGCTGTCCAGTTAAGTGCACAATGATGAAAAAAATCCTTCCCTTGTTCCAAGTATGAGCAAAAGTGGATGTATATAAATAGAATATGTTTTGAAAAAATGACCCCCCATTGATAAACTAACCTTACTAGGTAATCTGAATATACCAATAATGCCTGTCCCACAATTATCTGAGCCTTATTTTGTTTCCAATTAACAATTCTAAGTAAATTGGGACAACAATTTAGATACTAAAAGACCTAAAAGTATGTACATTACATTTATAACTCTCTCTTTGTTCAATAAAGACTTAAAAAGTTAGTTTTTTGCAATTAATATTGATTTACTGATTGTATTACGTCACACTTGGAAAAAGTAAGGATAGGTAGTGCTTTTTGAAAAGATTAATAATTATAACCACAGCATTACCTATATTTTGTAGAATCAGGCTCACTCCCGTTTTCCTGAGCAGGGGCTGAACTACCATCTTCGGAAAACTTTGAATGAGAAGTTAAATTATGCCTCTGCTCTGATTGGGTGCGGCGGGTAGAGTTGTCTTTCTTTCGTGTGGGTGACCTGCCACGGAAGACCTCTCCCCAAGGTATGGGAGGCACAGAACTTTCCAATGACAAGTGTGTCTGAGAAATATGTGACTCACTTTGACAGAAGACCAAACGAGCATCATTGAAGGATACAGATGGAATGATCTTTTTAGTGTTGCTGTCGTTGGTACGTGTCACAGCTCTGGGAGAACTTGGGCGAGAAGATGGCTTAGAGGAGGTTAGAGGTCTACACACAGGAGGGCTTGGAAATCTGTGATGGACAGAGGGACAATATGGTGGTAGGCGGACTCTAGAGACAGGTGGTGCTGTCACAGGCAGGCTACAAGAGAAAATCTCACCCTCACAATATTCTTTGCTTTCACATCTCTTCCTCATTGTGGCTTGATGGGGTGGAGGTTCTTGACTTCTCAGTTCTACAATATTTATCTTGTTAGAAGATTCTGCTGCATTTACCTGGTGTTTGATCTTGCAGGATTGTTCATAGAAGCAGTTAGCGTTCTCCATTGCTGCATCAAGATCATTTTCTGGTTGCTGCTCTTCATCTTGAGCTGATGTAACAGCATCTTTCTTGACAGGATGGGCAAGCAAGACACTGGTCAATTTGTGCCTCAAATTTTCTCGGTTTGGCAGCACTTCCACATTGTGCACAGACGCCTTCAAGCGCTGGGTGACTCCAGTCTTTTGGTTTATCATTGGGGGACTCTGAACCAAGTCTCCCAGCAACCCTTCCACATTACTTGGTATGCTTTCAGTACTCTGGAAGGAGTTGTCCAGCAGAACCTCTGGGGGCGGAGGTGGTAGGTTGTCCACATCCAAATCATCAGGCCAGCTGTTGTTGTTATTGTTGCCATTGATGACTAAACACCTGTCGTTACTCTTTACTGTGTCAGTTAACAGGACAATGCCAGGTTTTCTTTTCCTTCCGATATGAGATGGAACATTTGCAAGGCTCTGCCCTGGCTTCCCATCAGCCACTTGGCTAAAGGTATTTATTAGCCTTCTGACAGAATGGTGCTTCGGAGGTTGGGGTGCTAACATGGGTAAGCAACAAGGTGATTTAATTATTCGTCCTTTTTCTGCACCTGCTGATGCGCTTAATGAATGTCGTCTCAGTCCAGTTCTGTACAGATTAAAGGGAGGCCCAACCAACACTTTCTTTCCTTCAATTATAACCATCTTTTTCATTCGCTGATCCAAGTCTTTCTGGCTCTTTTGTAGCTCCATCATTATGTTGATACATACTGTGGAGTGTTCAGACTTGTTTAAAGAGATAGTCATTGGATCTGTATCCAGTATGCATGTTGCATGCATATAGAGAAGTGTTTGACTGAGATTTGAAGGTGATGAGTTTGATCTCTTCCTTTTTAGCCTATCACCATCTTTATTTCGGGCTACTTGGCTAGATATACCATGGAAGCTGTGGTGCCTATCAAACCCTAGCAGACTCTCATTCTCTCCCCCAATGCCGCTGTCCTCACTGTGCAGTGTAGAGTCCCCAGTGTGAGACTTCCCCATGGCAGCTACCTCTACTTGTGCCAACACATGAGTCAACCTTTGTTCTGCGTCCTGCTTGGCCTGGAGCTTCTCAACCATCAGTTTAGAAATAGAAGAAAAACATTCCACTGCCTGGTCCAGTGTAGTGTCACCCATTGCCTGGACTGAGCCCCCCACAAGCCTAATTTTCTCGGTTGAATGATGGAGCAGTTGTTGTAATAGATTTGGAAGTGGATCAGGAGTGTCGGCTGCGTCAGTGCCAGGTTTAACTGACATAACAGGGGGGGTCATCATCCCAGAAGGCATGGCCATGTAGTCCCCATGTTCCTTCCACATCAATTCCCCCTCCTCAGCCATCTCCTCTAGTGCCTGGTTTATCTCCTCAAATCGCAACATCAAAGCAGATATCATGGGCTGGAGAGACAACTGTGTCTGGGCAGCCTGGTCCAGCAGGCCTAACAGGGTCTCATATTTAGAGATATTTTGGTTCATAAAGGCATATGCTGCTTGGTGAGCCCTCACCATGGGTGGGGGGAAATCCACCTTTTTCTGGAGAATAGAGGTCATCCTCTTCTTTTCAGTAGTTCTGCTATTACCTTTATTTTTCCTCCCAGTGCTCTTGTCGTTTTGTACTACCTCTTGGTGAGTCACATTCACCTCTGCTTCTTTAGTGTCCAGTATATTTTGGACAGATGTGTCAGAGGCCAACTGACACCCTTCTGTATTTTTTGTAGAATGTTCTTCAGTGGGTAGTGGAAGTTCATTATCTTCCTCTTTGGTCCTCAAACATGAGTTCACCTCCTCTGGAGGTCTAGAATTCACACTGTCCTTTGAGGGTTCAACTAGAAGAGCTTTTTGAAGTCCAGGGCCTTCTAGCTTTGAAAATAACTTCCCTTTGGATGGAGAACAGCCCATTTTTGCATTTAAATTTGACACAAAAAAAGCCTCCAAAAGTCCATAAGTATTCTCTGTAGTTGGTTAGACAAAGTCCTCTAGAATCCTCAAACAAAAACTCTCTGCTGGCGGTAGAGCATTCAAGTGTTTGTATCCATATATTTCTTCGATCATTTTATGCCTTCTCCTCAAACCTTAGTGGTCAAGACACCGGCAACTTGTTGAGTGGACTGACCTACCAGGGCATTGGTGACGAGTTGAGAGGATAATACTCTCTTCTTTAGCACACACAGATGGTCACAGGCTTACAAGCACACTTACACACACACAGGCTTCGAAATGTAAGACTTTAAGCTCATCAGGTTAGTCAGAGCTGGATTTTTCAGGTGGTATTTTTAGCCTCATCCACTATGCTGTTGGTAAAGTTTACATGCAACAGTTCCATCTGCTTGAGAGATAAACAACCTAGTTTTCAAAAAATTTAAGATTTCCAGTAATGAAATAAATTCACCATTGTATTACACCGACACACACACACACGTGCACACACATAGAGATTTGCCTCTCAAAAATTGCCAAGGTGTTTGCACTTTGTGGGAACTGTTGGGTTTCTATATAATTTTAAAGGTTTTCAACCTTTATGAGTATGAGAGGCCCTATGACACATATTTGATATTTGGTCATACACACACACACACACACACACACACACACACACACACACACACACACACACACACACACACACACACACACACACACACACACACACACCAGTATACTCTTACACATCACTCTCTCTCACACACACTACTATACTTTCTTACATACACACTCATACTCCGTACACCACTACAGTCCTACAAACACACTACTACACCTTAAATGTGAGAGTATAAAAAAAGGAAGTATGATCGAAAAAAACAGAAAGACAGTTTAAATTCTCCTTCCCCAAATTGGCTTACAGTCTTGATTACAAAACCTACACCCACTCAGAGCAATGCAAGCTAAATTGGAGCTACAAGGAGCATAGTCCTGTTTCCCTATTCCACAAGGGTAGATGACATGGCATCTCTCTGAAGTTGTCTCTTTCTCATGTAGCCCCGCTGCCCTTTTTTTTTTTTACAGTAATCCACGAGACTGGATGACAACATAATTGCATTACTTAAAACGGGTTTGTCTGGCAGTATGCAGGGATAACACTGATTTTATTCCGCAGATTTATTTCTAACAAAATATTTCACTTCTTACTGTCCTTTACTTCTGACAAGCTTAAAGCTAAATTAAGCCGTCTCAGCTGAGGATGAGCTCTGGATAACTGGGTCCACACTTTCTTTGCAGTTTACCGCATTCACAATAGCAACAAAACTCCACAGGATTCAGGTGAGGGGTGGTGCAGCCTGGTGCAGCAGGCAGACGTAGGAAGTAACCTACATCTGCCTGCTCATTTCAAGTGACAATATTTACGAATGTTGTCCCCAGAACTCCAGGTTTGGATTAAGGAGCGTGAACCTGAAACCACAGCGGAGGCTGCCTCCCTGGCTGATGCATTTGTGGCTGCTCGGGGCAAAAAACTCTCATGGGCATACAAAGGATGGGAAAGGTACTTACAGAATCTGGTCTCAGTCCAACATGACTCAAGAACAGCAAAAGGTATACAGCAAGGGGAAAATCAAAATGTTGCAAAAGCCTCTGGTAGAACCCCTATGTGGTATCTGTGTGGACAAGAGGGTCACATCAAGCTGATGTGCCCCCAGAACCCAGTTATGCTCTCTCATATGTGCTTTGTGCCCAGGGGCAAATTTGAGTCAGCAGGACAGGTCAAGCCTTTAAAAGAGACATCTGTGGAGATTAATGGTGTTGTGCAATAATGCTTAAAAAGTGATACCATCGAATGAAGTGCCTTTAGGCATTCAAGAAATTTGGTTATCAAAATAAAATATAAATCATTAATATTTAAAATATTAATATTAGATCATAACTTTAGTTGGTCAAAGTTCTCGCGGGGCACCACCCTTCAAAGAAGGGAAAAGATAGCCAATTTATTGATTAAGATCAGTCTCATTTAGTCCAATTAGAGATCTCAATATTTTACTATTAAAGATTATATAATGAACAGTTAAGGTTATAGAGTTCTTAACAGTGTAACGGTTGGCAAAATTTGATTATGCAATATTAATGACCGAACATTTGTGAAAGAAAACATTTATTATGAACATAATAGAGAGACCTACAAAGGAAGCCTGTGAAGGGCCTATCTAAAATTAGCTTTCATTTAACTTGTTTCCACAATATCACTCCAGATATCAAACTTATGAACACACACAGAATCAAATAAACAGTCTTGCTTAGCATGTATAATTATTAAGCCCAGATTGTTACCAGTCTGAGGGAAAAGGAAAGAGGTTGTTGTCCCGTTTGCAATTCGGTGAAGTCTCCGGTTGGTCGAAAGGTTTCTGCCTTAGAGGTTCTGTTGAGCTGTGAAGCTCCCTTGCTTGTTCGAAATCCTTACCTGCAGGACATTGAGTCACTGCCAGGAGTTTGTAGAGCTTGAAGGGCGAGGAGATTGCCTTGAGAAAGTGAGCTTGAATTTAGACCTTTGCATTCCTCTCTTTGTTGGTGGGAAGAGAAGATGTGCTGGAGCAATCAGGTTAGTCCCTCTCGCCGAAGCAGGAGGAGAAGCCGGCAGCCTCACTCCTTGAAGAGTTGTGGAGTGTGCCTTTTAAACTTCTGGGCTATCTTCCTACTGGACTTGGATTCAAGCTAAGTACATTCTTTAAATAAGCTTCTCTGCTAAATTACTATTGTGTCTGCTGTCTTAGGTTAACTAGATTGATAGTTTCAACTGTTTGGTCTCACCTTGAATTGTATGAGATAGGAGCTTGTTTGTTTATTAATTCTGTTCACTGCTTCTAGTTTCACTCAGGTGATTGAGAGTTAAAATAGGATCCAGCTAAGGTTAAATTCACTGCTTTTTATTCCAATTCTGTTAAGGACTAAATTGTATTTTACCTTGTATCTCTTGAGGTAAATAGCTTTTGTAAAGAAACAGTTTCGGCCAAATAGGAGATTTGGGGAAACTCACTGATTAAAGGGACAAGTTTCTTTTGTTTTTAAACTCTGTTGAGTTTCTGCTGCTGGGACATTTAACACCAGGTGGCTGATTGGCTCATGAGCAGGGGGAGTGGTCAGCACAGCTGTAGCCAACCATCGTCAACTCTGGTTTAAAACCAGGAAATACCTGGAGCGTCAGCTTCAGCGTCAGTGAAGACTCATCTTTCGTTGGAGTCTTCGGAGGAGGCTGAGGGGGAGGCAGAGTATTAAGCTGCATTTTATTTTTTGAATATGTGTAAACTTTCCGTACGAATTTTGACTCGTAGATACTATAGGCCTTGCACTCGTTCACACCAACACCGTAACCTTTCCTCTCTTATCTATCAAACCCGTTCCACACATACCGAACACCTTGTCACAGGGGGCCTATGGAACTGCCAGTCAGCTACCCGCAAGGCAGACTTCATCTCTGGCTTTGCTACACAGCAATCGCTTGACTTCCTTGCTCTCACTGAGACCTGGATTACACCGGACAACACATCCACCCCAGCTGCTCTCTCCACTGCCTTCTCTTTCATCCACACACCAGGACCCACTGGTGGCGGTACAGGTTTACTCATTTCGCACAAATGGAGTTTTTCTCTCTTCTCACTTCCACTATTTACCCCAACAACTTTTGAATTTCATGCTGTGACAGTTACTCAACCGGTACAACTAGCTATTGTTGTTCTCTACCGTCCACCAGGTTCTTTGGGAGATTTTTGGGAGGAATTAGACGTCCTCCTGTCAAACTTCCCAGAAAATGGCCCTGCACTTATCCTTCTGGGTGACTTTAACATCCACACAGACAAGTCATCTGACCTTTTACTTCTACTGTCTTCTTTTGCTCTCTCACTCAGTCCTTCCCCTCCTACTCACAAAGCCGGTAACCACCTGGACTATACAGTTAGGTCCATAAATATTTGGACATTGACAACATTTTCACCATTTTGGCTCTGTACACCACCACAATGGAGTTTGAATGAAACAATCAAGATGTGCGTTAAGTGCAGACTTTCAGCTTTAATTTGATGGTATTTACATCCAAATCAGGTGAACGGTGTAGGAATTACAACACATTTTATATGTGACACCCCCTTTTTAAGGGACCAAAAGTAATTGGACAAACTAATATAATCATAAATGTAATTGTCACTTTTAATACTTGGTTGCAAATCCTTTGCAGTCAATGACAGCCTGAAGTCTGGAACCCATAGACATCACCAGACGCTGGGTTTCATCCCTGGTGATACTCTGCACTGTGAAGCGACGTCCAATGAGTTCTGAAGCATTTGGCTGAATATGAGCAGATAATATTTACCAAAACACTTCAGAATTCATCCTACTGCTTTTGTCGGCAGTCACATCATCAATAAATACAAGGGAACCAGTTCCATTGGCAGCCATAAATGCCCACGCCATAACACTACCTCCGCCATGCTTCACTGATGAGGTAATCTGGTCTTCCTGTTTTTGAGGCTCACCAATGGTTTACATCTTGCGGTGAACCCTCTGTATTTACTCTGGTGAAGTCTTGTCTTGATTGTTGACTTTGACACAGACACACCTACCTCCTGGAGAGTGTTCTTGATCTGGCCAACTATTGTGAAGGGGTTTTTCTTCACCAGGGAAATAATTCTTCTGTCATCCACCACAGTTGTTTTCCGTGGTCTTCCGGGTCTTTTGGTGTTGCTGAGCTCACCAGTGCGTTCTTTCTTTTTAAGAATGTACCAAACAGTTGATTTGGCCAAACCTAATGTTTTTGCTATCTCTCTGATGGGTTTGTTTCGATTTTTCAGCCTAATGATGGCTTGCTTCACTGATAGTGATAGCTCTTTGGACTTCATATTAAGAGTTGACAGCAACAGATTCCAAACACAAATACCTCACTTGAAATTAACTCTGGACCTTTTATCTGCTCCTTGTCAATGAAATAACAAGGGAATAACACAGACCTGGCCATGTAACAGCTGGGCAGCCAATTGTTCAATTACTTTTGGTCCCTTAAAAAGGGGGGTGCCACATATAAAATGTGTTGTAATTCCTACACCGTTCACCTGATTTGTATTTCAATACCCTCAAATTAAAGCCGAAAGTCTGCACTTAAAGTACATCTTGATTGTTTCATTCAAATTCCATTGTGGTGGTGTACAGAGCCAAAATGATGAAAATGTTGTCAATGTCCAAATATTTATGGACCTAACTGTATTTTCACCAGAAACTGCTCAACATCTAACCTCACTGTAACCTCACTTCATATCTCCGACCACTTCTTCATCTCTTACTCCCTCCCACTATCTCAAACTGACAACCCTACCACATCCTCGGAGTCTGCACCTGTCCATCGCAAGATTCGTTCCCTCTCTCCTGCCTCTCTAGCCTCCTCTGTTTTATCAGCCCTCCCTTCCACTGACTCTTACTCACTCATGCACCCTAACTCTGCCACAGACATTCTCCTTTCTACCCTGTCCTCCTCTCTTGACTCTCTCTGTCCTCTTACGTCACCACCGGTCCGCAAGTCCTCCCCAGCTCCTAGGTTGTCTGACTCGGTGCGTGCCGACAGAGCCACTATGCGAGCATCAGAAAGGAAATGGCGGAAATCTAAACACCTGGACGACCTGTTCGCTTATCAGTCTCTTCTCTCCTCTTTTTCTGCCTCTATTTCTGCAGCCAAAAGCACTTTTTACCAAACTGCAATTCAATCCTCATTTTCTAACCCCAAAAAACTCTTCTCCATTTTTTCCAACCTCCTTGACCCCCCTAGTCCCCCTCCTCCTTCCTCCCTTCTACCAAGCCACTTTGTCAACTACTTTACAAAAAAGATAGATGACATACGCTCTTCATTTTCGGATACTCCTTCTATAACCACACTTCCATCAACTTCATCTTCATCACCTTCGCTTTCCTCTTTCACCCCCCTGTCTCCCAATCAAGTTCTGACCTTGGTAACCTCCGCCCGCCCGAACCACCTTCCCCCATTGACCCCATCCCTTCTCACATTCTCCAGTCTATTGCCCCTGACCTTCTTCCTTTTCTTACCCATCTTATCAACACTTCCCTGTCAACTGGCTGTTTCCCTAATTCTCTGAAGGAGGCAAGAATAAATCCTCTCCTGAAGAAACCCACCCTTGACCCGTCTGAAGTAAATAACTACAGACCTGTCTCTCTTCTTACCTTTGTTTACAAAACTCTTGAGCGCGCTATCTTTAATCAACTCTCCTCCTATCTTAACCACAATAATCTTCTTGACCCTCACCAGTCTGGTTTCAAGGCAGGTCACTCAACTGAGACTGCCCTCCTTGCTGTCTCTGAGCAGCTTCACACTGCTAGAGCAGCCTCTCTCTCCTCTGTCCTCATCCTTCTAGACCTCTCTGCTGCATTTGACACAGTGAACCACCAGATCCTTATTTCCTCCCTTCAGGACCTGGGTGTGTCAGGCTCTGCTCTCTCCCTGCTCTCTTCCTACCTCAATGAACGCACTTATAGGGTAACTTGGAGAGGATCTGTCTCTGAACCTTGTCCTCTCACTACTGGGGTCCCTCAAGGTTCCGTCCTTGGTCCTCTCCTCTTCTCCTTGTACACCAACTCTCTCGGCTCTGTGATTCACTCACATGGCTTTTCCTACCATAGCTATGCTGACGACACCCAACTAATTCTGTCTTTTCCCCGATCTGAAACACAGGTAGCAGCATGAATCTCTGCCTGTCTGACTGACATCTCTCAGTGGATGTCTGCACACCATCTAAAGATAAACCTTGACAAGACTGAAATACTTTTCCTTCCAGGGAAAGACTCTCCCATCCACGACGTGACTATTAACTTTGACAACTCTGTGTTAACCCCCACTCAGACTGCTAGGAACCTGGGTGTGACACTCGATAGCCAACTCTCCCTTACTGCCAACATTAATGCAACAACACGGTCCTTTAGATTCATGCTGTACAACATCAGGAGAATACCCCCCCTTCTCACCCAGAAGGCAGTGCAGGTTCTGGTCCAGGCTCTGGTCATCTCACTCCTAGATTACTGCAACTCCCTCCTGGCAGGTCTACCTGCTACTGCCATCCGACCTTTGCAGCTCATCCAGAATGCAGCAGCTCGACTGGTTTTTAACCAACCGAAATTCACTCACACTACTCCGCTCCTCCGCTCCCTTCACTGGTTACCAGTGGCCGCTCGCAGCCGGTTCAAAACACTAGTACTTGCGTATCATGCTGTGAACGGATCAGGTCCAGTCTACATCCAGGACATGGTCAAACGTTACACCCCAGCTCGTTCACTCCGCTCTGCTTCGGCTAATCGGCTCGTTGCTCCCTCACTGCAAGCTAAACACTTATCAAAATCACGACTGTTTGCTGTCCTGCTCCTAGATGGTGGAATGAGCTCCCCATCGACATCCGGACATCTGAAAGTATACACATCTTCCGCCGAAAACTAAAAACACACCTCTTCCGACTTTACCTTGAATAAAAAAAAAGTAAAAATAAAAAATAAAAATAAAACACTAACAACTCTTTGAAACTAACACTTTTAGTAGCACTTAAATGGCACTCACTTATAGCACTTTGTAGTTTTGTTTTATTTTGAAGAAATGGTACTTTCTTGATTCTTGTTCCCTCAGGGTTGATGCACTTATTGTAAGTCGCTTTGGATAAAAGCGTCAGCTAAATTAAATGTAATGTAATGTAAAAAGAGAGAGAGTTTGGGGCAGAAGTCCCCTTATATTGGCCTGGTGACCTCGAGGGTCAGTGACCAATTGGAGGTGAGCATTGTGACTTTTCACACCTATGTGTGAAGATGTCCAGACCCCTGGAGCCTGTTACATCCTGGGAGACAGAGTTCCTTGCCTTCTCAGAACAAAGAGAACATGCTGCATCCTGGGAGATGCGGCTTGCTTGTTTCAAGCTTTGACCACACAAGTAGGCCCAAAGGAGGCCTGTGGTTTGCACAAAAAACATTTTCCAACAATGGTCAGATTCTCAAGGCACTGTGTGACATGGGAAGAACCCAGACCCTTGTGCAATGCAGGTATGTTTTATCAAAGTCCTTCTGCACCTCAGACATCATTCCCATCATCTGTGTTCATAGAGATGAGAAACCATATCCCACAGTGGATGTCTTCATCAAGGTGAAAGGAAAAAACCTACCTGTTGAATGTTGGTGCCGTTGACAATTTACCCTCAATGCACTGCCAGCTAAAAAGCGCAAATCTCGCAGGCAGCGTAAGCAAGAGAAGTTCCTGCATACCATTTCTTGTCTTCTTTTCCAACAGGATCTAATGTACCTCTGGGTTTTAAGATTCTAATTCATATTGTTGAGCTACAGCACCAGGATAAGAGCTGTTACCGCGAACAAAGATGTTACCGCTTGCTTGATGAATTTCTAAACGGACAGCAGTGAAGCAGCTACTGGTTCCAAAAGCAGCCAGATAAACTGTTCTGGGCTTAGGTCACTGCATTTCATTGGATGGCCACCTGGGGAACCATTAAAGCTTAGCACAAATTAGATGTTGCTTCCACTGGCCTGGTTTGAGTAAAGCTGTCACCAATTTTTTTAGGAATTGCTCTCAATACCCAAAAACATTTGTTAGGTTTCCTACCAGAGTGCCCCTCCAACCTCTTACAATTATCAGCACTCCCTTTGCCTGCTTAGGCATGGACATCGTGGGTCCGGTGGAGAAGAGCAACAAAATAACCAGAAGTGTTCCCTTTGAAGTCAGTCAAAGCCAAGACTGTTGCATTTGCCTGATTCAATTCTTTGCAAGAATGGGTTATCCTCAGAAAATATTGACAGATCAAGGTTCAAACTTGATGTCGAAACTGCTCAAGGTTGTGTATCAACTGCTATGCATCAGGAGACTGAGGACCATTACCTATCATCCGCAAATTGATGAACTCACAGCAAGGTTTAATCAGACATTGAAGCAGAGTTTGCAAATATTTTTTCAATGAAACTGGCTCAGAGTGGGATCAGTGGCTCCTTTTTGCTTATAAGGAAGTTCCACATGTGTCCACAGGCTTTGCGCCATTTGAATTGCTTTTTGCTACGTATTCTCCGCATAGGCTTGAGTGGAGAATACGTAATTTACCCTGGACAACCGACATTTAACGGAGCAAACAGCGGAGAAGTTCTTCAACATTGATGACATCAAATTAATAATTGAAGTGGAGAAGTACAGTGAGTTGTATGATCCTCGGAACATGTTGTATAAAGACAACACCAAAAAAGACAAATGTTGGGACGCTGTTGCTTAATGTTGGAGCAACAAGTAAGTATTGCTTGAATACTACTGGATCAACGGGTGATATTATTAGCGCTGCCCGGCGGTTCAGCGTCGCTTCAGCATCTGATGTGAACAGCCAAGCGCCGGCGCGATAGGGATTAGTGCAGCGCTGCGCTTTGGCGTCGCCTCAAAATGAATGCGCTGTCAATGTCTTTTAAAACAGACTCAATGGCAGCATCTACACGTCTCAGCTCTCCAGCGGCAGGCATGTTTGTTGAAACCTAATTCAACCCAAGCGCACTTTGATGATGTGGTTGATTACGTTACTGTTGATCATCTGTCAATTATCGTGTAAAGCTCGCCCTGACAATCTGATTGGTCCAAACAGTTTCTGTTCGGTCATAATTTCTCCCCAACGGAGCGACTCCAGACCGAACTTCCCGACCTCAAATGTTGTTGGCGGGGCTAAGTTCGTCTGGCATCCAGGCTAGAGAGGACCCCTTACCCTCCTGAAGGAAATGTGAGAGGGTGGCAAAGTTGACAAAGACCCTGTAAATGTTGTGTCTTTTGTCCTCCAGATGAGGGAAAAGTTGGACAAAATAACCATGGCCCAGGACAACCCAGTATCATCTCAAAACTTCTAATAGCTACCTTGGTCCACACTCATAACGTTGTAATTTCACAATTTGTCCTCTCAAATTATGAGATACCTACATTTTTGTCTGCCCATTGTTTTGCATTACCCTGTGCCTACGTCATGTAACTCTCAAATTCCGGTCTGCGAAAACGAAAACATGGCAGACATTTCATTACATTTTATTTTATAACATAGTTTGGGCATTAAAAACGTTCTGACCCCCGAGAAATGTGCTCTTTGCATCCACAATCTTCAGCAAGTTGATGCTTATGATCTATATTTTAATAGTTGTCCCGAATACTTTTTCAGATCTCGGCAGAAAATTGTAGAAATGTAACGTTTTTATCGTTGCTATAGTGGTTCCTGTGGATGCTGCCATGCCGTTAACCACGTCGTAGCGTGCTGTTTGAATCAACGTCCATGCGTTATGTCGTTCAGTGAGTGTGAAGGTTATTCACGTTATTTGATATTAATATTTGATGATAGATTACACCCCTAATTCAAAGGATCTATGAAGTTCTCACAACTACATTCAAACAGAGGTGGGCTCTGTTGCGCATGCGTGAGCGGATCTGTTGTCTTGAACAGCTTAGTATGGCGAGTGCACATCTCAGTTTTTTTACAGTATATAGGCCTATTGTGTTTTTTGATAGATTTGATATGGACTGATGATTTTTCGTATTTCATGAATTACTTTTTTCTTATAACTTTGTATTTGTAATGAATTAAAACAAAAAATCTCCCAGCATAATGTTGACATCAAGGTTGAAGCGCAGATCTACCTTAATTTTTGTATAGAGATGATAGACATACTGTATATGGAGGGCTAAATAAATCATTTAATATATATATAAAATTCACCAAACAATTCCATCAACAAATTTCAGCAGTTCACACAATCATACAAAGCATTTGGGTTTGAAAGGTTTTTAATGTAGCATACATACAAAACAAATGTGACTACATTCCAAAAATACAAAGTTAACAGTAAGCTAAAGAAACAGCAAGATGTTTTTTTAAATTAAACAAATACAAATAATAGTAAGATTACAATTTACTTTATATATACTGTTTACAGTGTTGGAACAGGGTTTTTGTGAAACCAAAGTTTGGGGCTACATGGGTAGTCAAAAGCCTGAAGCCGCATGTGCCTTTGTTCTCGAGAAAACCAGACCCTCCACAACTTGAGGTTAAGGAGTTAACCCCCGTTCTCTGAAACATGAGTGAGGTATCTCACTATGGGACACGCCCTCTAAGGTGTCCCCCAGAGGCAATTTTACACTCCGCCAGTCGTGACTGGCAGGCGGACGTGACGTCTGTCACTAGAGGAGGGACCTCGTACTCTATATAAGACCGGATGTCACGTCATCGCCTTTAGTCTAAAAAATAAGCACACCTCTTCCTCGCTCCAGGCAAGGAGGGTGATCTGGTGAGATACCTCACTCATGTTTCAGAGAACGGGGGTTAACTCCTTAACCTCAAGTTCTCTTTCAACATTCGTTTCGGTATCTCACTATGGGATATAGCGACTCCCGTATTGCCAGATCAGCTTATCTCAAAGACCAATAACCAACGAAACAATCCGTCAGTCAGACAGGGACATTTGAGACTGACCCCACGCTCAGAACTGTATGAGACCATGTAGGTACAGTGACATCCAGATTGTAGAATCTGGTGAAGGTATGAGGCGTTGCCCAGTTGGCCGCCTCACATATCTCTTCAACAGGCACACCCTGGAACAGTGCCCATGACGCAACCATCCCCCGAGTGGAATAAGCGTGCAGACCTATGGGGGGCTGTAATCCCCTGCAATGATAGGCTGTGGCAATTGCCTCCACGATCCAGCATGACAAACGCTGCTTCGTAAGAGGCTTCCCTAAGTGTGACGTAGCCCAGGACACAAACAGCTGCTCTGATTTCCTGAAGCCAGATGTCCGGTCCACATAAGCGCGTAATGCGCGCACTGGGCAGAGCGCATTCAGCCGTCCCTGCTCCAGCGTGGAGAACGGTGGAGGATGGAACGCCGACAGTTCAATAGGGCGATATGCTAATGTCGAGTTAAAAACCTTTGGCACAAACTTTGGTTTGAGAAAAACCTTTAAATCCCCCCTAAAAAAACGCATGCATGACGGATTCACTGACAGTGCATGAATGTCGCTTATGCGCTTTGCAGATGTCAGCGCCAGTAAGAGAGCCGTTTTAAACGAGAGCATTTTAAGCTCTACCTGCTGCAGTGGCTTGAAAGGTGCGCCAGATAGCGCTTCGAGCACTAGTGTCAAATCCCACGGTGGGGTTAAGCTCCTTGACACCGGCCGCTTCCGCCATGCGCCCTTCATGAACTGGCAAACGAGAGGATGCTGTCCTGCCGTTCGGCCACCAAAGCCTATGTGACATGCTGAACCCGTAGAACCCGTTCTGACGGGAGGGAAGCAGGCGTCTGGCTGAACCTGTCCCCCCGACTAGCGGAGGTGCGCTAGGTAATGCGCCTCTTCTTCTTGGCCCCCAGAGTGGCAGGGTGGGCAGCTGGATCTCCTGGGTCCATCGGTTTGACGGTAAAAAACACTTTTTCACCGCCACTGATAACAAACAAAGGAGACTACCCATGGCGCGGTTTACCTGCCGTACCTGGAACAAGGAGGCGAGGACGAAGGAAAAGAGGGTCGCGAGCCGGCGTCCTGGTCCGGCTGAGGAAACGTGAAAACCGGCCTCCTCTACCAAGCATTCTTCTGGCTAATGTCCAGTCCCTGGACAACAAGCTGGAAGAACTTCGTAGCAGGATGGCGTTTCAACGGGACATCAAGTTTTGTAACGTGATAGTTTTCAATGTCTCCATTCACCGCCAGGACCGGACAACAAACTCAGGTAAGAGCAAGGGAGGGGGTGTCTGCTTCATGGTGAATAATCTATGGTGGTCTGATGTGAGGATTATTTCTTCAGGCTGTACTCCGGACCTGGAGCACCTCATGATCAGATGCCGACCTTATTACATCCCGAGGGAGTTTACATCGGTCATTCTAACAGCGGTGTACATCCCGCCCAGTGATCGACAGGACAGAGAATTCACGGCCCGAGGCTGCGTTTATCGTGGCCGGGGATTTTAACAACGCCAAGATGAGGAAAGTCCTGCCGAGATACTTCCAGCACATCAGCTGTCCGACGCGCGGAGCGAACACGCTGGATCATGTTTACACTCCCTTCCGGGGTGCGTATAAGGCCCTCCCCCGCCCCCCAATCGGCAAATCAGATCACGTTTCCGTCCTGCTGCTGTCTTCCTATAGGCAGAAACTCAAGCGTGACAGACCGGTGACTCGGACCATTCAGCAGTGGACCGATCAATCAGACTCGGCTCTTCAGGACTGCTTCAGCACAACGGAGTGGTGCGTGTTCCAGGATGATGACATCGACACGTACACGGACGCGGTCATCTGCTACCTCAGCAAATGCATCGATGACGTCGTACCCAGGATTACAGTAAAAACATTTCCCAACCAGAAGCCCTGGATAAATGGTGACATCCATGCTAAACTGAAAGCACGGACTGCTGCCTTCATCTCGGGGGATCTGGAGGAATACAAGAAATCCAGGTACGCGCTCCGGAGTGCTATTAGCAGTGCTAAGAGACTCCACAGGGACAAAGTGGAGTCCCATTACAAGGGCTCCAATACTGGGAACATGTGGGCCGGACTGAGAACCATCTCAGACTACAAAGCCAAGACCAGCAGTGCTGATGTAGTGTCTGCCTCTCTCCCAGAGGATCTGAACACTTTTTATGCACGCTTTGAGAGTAACTCCCCGGCTGCGGAGATCGAAGAGGCCCAGTAGGACCGCTGCCCCCCCAGTCATATCCAGGGCAGACGTCTGGAAATCCCTCAACCGGATCATCACACGCAAGGCACCTGGACCTGATGGGATCCCCGGCCGAGCTCTCAAGGTGTGTGCAGATCAGCTGGCAGATGTGTTCACAGACATCTTCAACCTGTCACTGCTCCAGTCTGTAGTCCCCGCATGCTTCAAGGAGACCATCATTGTCCCTGTTCCCAAGAAAACAAAAATCCTCTGCCTGAATGACTACCGCCCAGTAGCACTCACTTCCATCATCATGAAGTGCTTTGAGCGGCTGGTCCAACCATTCATCACCTCCTCCCTCCCTAACTCTCTGGACCCTCTTCAGTTCGCCTACAGGTCAAATAGGTCGACTGCAGATGCCATCTCCCTTACCCTCCACACTGCCCTCTCCCACCTGGACCAGAGGGACACATATGTGAGAATGCTGTTCATCGACTACAGTTCAGCATTCAACACCATCGTGCCCCTGAAGCTCATCACCAAGCTCAGAGACCTTGGGCTCAACATCGCCCTCCGTGAGTGGATCCTGAACTTCCTGACAGGCAGACCACAGGCGGTGCGGATCGGCAGCACCACATCCTCCACCCTGACTCTCAACACCGGTGCCCCCCAGGGCTGCGTGCTCAGTCCTCTTCTGTACTCCCTGTTCACGCATGACTGCGTGGCCACCCACAGCTCCAACACCATTGTTAAGTTTGCTGATGACACCACTGTCATAGGCCTGATCACCGGCGATGATGAGAAGGCCTACAGAGAGGAGGTCAGAGCCCTGACATCTTGGTGCCAGGACAACAATCTCCATCTCAACGTCAGCAAAACGAAGGAGCTGATCGTGGACTACAGGAAGAGACGAGGAGAAGAACACGCCCCCCTCTCCATCAACGGGGCCACGGTGGAGCAAGTCAGCAGCTTCCAGTTCCTCGGGGTCCACATCACTGATGACCTGACCTGGACCCATCACACAGACTCCATCAGGAAGACGGCCAGACAGCGGCTCTTCTTCCTCCGCAGGCTGCGGAAGCTCCACACGGACTCCAGGATTCTCTGCAACTTCTACAGATGCACCATAGAGAGCATCCTGACTGGCTGCATCACCGCCTGGTATGGCAGCTGCACCGCCCTGAACCGTAAGGCTTTACAGAGGGTGGTGAAGTCTGCCCAGCACATCACCAGGACAGCGCTACCATCCATAGAGGACCTCTACACCCAGCGGTGCAGGAAGAAGAGCAACCGGATTATTAAAGACCCCTTTCACCCCAGCCATAAACATTTTTGCCTGCTGCCATCTGGCCGACGGTACCGCAGCATCCGGGCCCGCACCACCAGGCTCAGAGACAGTTTCATCCCCCAGGCCATAAGACTTTCTCTCTACGGACAATTCCGTCGCGGCATCTGGACTGCATGCCCAAGGTGGTAAAGTGCACTTGATTGATGTGTTGTTGTATTATTTGTTTGGTCTCTGTCTACTGATACCAGCTCTAATATATACTGTGTTGTGCAATAGTGCTTGAAAAGTGTAACCATAGAATGGCGTGCCTTTAGGCACTCAATACATTTGGTTATCAAAATAATATATAAAACATTAATATTTAAAATATTAATATTAAATCATAACTTTAATTGGTTAAAGTTCTCGCGGGGCACCACCCTTCATAGAAGGGAAAAGATAGCCTTACTGATTAAGATCAGTCTCATTTAGATCTAGTTCAATTAGAAATCTCAATATTTTACCATTAAAGATTATATAATGAACAGTGAAGGTTATGGAGTTCTTAACAGTGTAACGGTTGGCAAAATTCACTTATGCAACATTAATGAAATAACAATTGTGAAAGAAGAACATTTATTATGAACATAATAAAGTATAAAAACACAAATTACTAAACAATCAAACTAATGACTAACTAACTAAATATGAGTGTGTGTGTGAATGTAAATTAGGGGCCTCCCAAAATGGCTGACCAAATTTCACACCTTTCTAGAATGCTTTCAAAATGGTGGTTTTATCCCCTAAGATAAGAGCCTCCCCCCCCCCTTCTTCTGAGGTGGCTTTACAGCTGTTGCCTTACGGCCGAGGGGGAAGGTTTAACTAGGTGGAGTGGTATACGTGTCTGTGTAGATGTTAATCAGAGAATGCAAGAGAGACCTACAGAGGAAGCCTATGGAGGGCCTATCTAACATTAGCTTTCATTTAACTTGTTGCCACAATATCACACCACATATCAACCTTATAAACACACACAGAATCGAATAAACAGTCTTGCTTGGTGTTAGTGATGGGAAGTTCGGATCTTTTTACCGTGTCGGTTCTTTGAATCTCGTTCAGTAAAATGAACGAATCTCTTTTTGAGTCATTCGTTCGTTTCGGGGGGGGGGGGGGGGTGCAAACGATCCAAAGACTCGTACCCGGCAGATGAACGAATTGTTCAACTCCCGACCGTGTGTTTGGATCAATGATCGGGTTCATCTGCCCACAGAGTCTTCGGCCGACGTGTCGGCCACACAGAGCGAGCTCATCTCGCCGGTGACCGCGGTGCGGGCGGCGCACGGGAAAATCGCCCGGCACCTCCATACCGCTGCACGTCCACCCGGACATGAACGGGAATCTACGGAGCTGCTGATCCGCACGCTGCCAGCACATCCAGCTGGCCCCGCCGCATCCGCGGACACAGAGCTTAATCTGCTGCTGATCCACTGACTATAACAACGCCGCATTCAAATAAAAATGTGGGAAAGAATATTGTACAGTATCTAATATTGTGTTGGTCATATTTAAATCATTCATTATTTTTTTTGGGGGGGGGGAAAGAGAGGATAAAATAAAAGAATCGCATATTAAATCTTAATCGTTCAGCCCTATTCAGCCCTATTTGTTATTTTCACTTTACATTTACACTTACAGTTTAGTGCAGTGTAATTATTTCCCGTGATAATTAAATGCCAGTGTGACAATAAATGACAATTTAAAACCATACAAACTGTCATGTTTTACTGTATTTAATAGAGGAGGTTTTCTTAAAAAATATATGATCTGCCACACAAAAGCTGTCAGTCATGGCTGCTTTTTAACAGCGGTCACGCGAAAGGGAATGAGGTAACTGTTTCCTCTTCTGAGCCTATGGAGGTCACGTAGAAAATGATCCAAAGACTCGTACCCGGCAGATGAACGAATCGTTCACCTCCCGACCGTGTTCTTCAGATCAGTGTTTCGTTCTTCTGCCAACAGAGTCTTCGGATCAGTGATTCGTTCATCTGCCGGATACGAGTCTTTGGATCCTTTTTCACGTGACCTGCATCAGCCTATGCAACAGTCCCGATGCGCGGCCACGAGAAAATGAACGAATCTCTCTTTGAGATGACTCGTTACTCCCGAGTCCTTGTAAGGATTCGTTCAAAACGAACGAATCGTTCACGACCGACACATCACTACTTGGCGTAGTATAATTATTAAGCCCAGATTATTTTACCAGTCCGAGGGAAAAGGGAAAGAAGTTGCAGTCCAGTTCGCAATTCTGTGACGTCTCCTGGCTTTGTGGTCGAGAGGTTTCTGCCTTAGCGGTTCTGTTGAGCTGTGAAGCTCCGTTGCTTGTTGAAGTTTTCTTGCAGGACATCACGTCGCTACGAGGAGTTGTAGAAGCTTGAAGGGCGAGGAGATTTCCTTGAGAAGGTGAGCTGGAAGCTAGACCTTTGACCTCCGGTTGTTGGTGGGAATAGAAGAGTTGCTGGGGTAGCCAGGCCCTCTCCTCAGCGTTCCAGGAGAAACGGCTGGAAAGCCCTGCTGTCCTCGGAGGGTGGATGGAAAGAGAATGAGTTTGGGTAGCAGTCCCTTTATATTGGCCTGATGACCTCACGAGTCCTGGGCTACAGTGACCAATAGGAGGTGAGCATTGTGACTTTGTCCAGACCACAGGAAATGCAACATCCTGTTACATCCTGGGAGACGGAGTTCCTTGACTGTCTTAAGAGAAAGGGAACATGTGGTACTCTGGGAGACTGAGTTCACTCCAGAACATGCGGCTTGCTTGTTTCAAGTTTTGACCACATATGTAGGCCGACAGGAGGCCTGTGGTTTGCACAAAAACCATATTCCAACATCCCCCATGCGGTGTCAGGAATCGCACCTGACGTGTGTTCCTGATGGCGTACTTGAACATGTTTAGTGCAAAGCTGGAAAAAGTCAATTGTCAGTTCATTTGGACAGTAACATCTGGGCATTTGTGTATCCTATCTAGTTAAGCTAAGCAGGATTCAAATTAGACAAATCATTCAGAGTTACAGTAACAGTACAATATGAATAACCTGTGCTGTTCACTAGGTTTAAGGAGAAAACTGAAAAATTTGACATTTCTAAATTGTAAGATAAGATATAGCGAGAGGCACGTACAATGATAAGGTCATTTTTTGGGAATGTCCAAGAGTTTTGTTACCTCTTTGGATCTTACTCAATGTAGTACTTAGTCGTATCTGTTAGACTTAACAATTTTAAACTTCTCCTGTTTTTCTGCAGAAGGATGTCATAATTTTAAAAATCTCAAAATTCAAATGACTGTATCATTGTTTCTGTAATAATATGCTAATGTCCTAACCTGTGTGGTATGGACTTTTTATTGTGATATGAAAGGTGGTCGATCCAAACATATTTGCAAAGTTGGCAGTGGTACATATGTTTAAATCAGAATTTAGGTTTTTGAGTTTGCTGCTGTTGCTAACAAAAACAGTTTTCCTATTTAACTGCATGAAACTTAATACTGACTGTCCGTAAAGGATTTAACTGTATTTTGGTTATGGCTGTGAGGAGCAAGCTCTGGATCGCCAGTGTGTTGGCTCAGGGCTGGAACGCTCTGCAGGGCCAGACTCTAAGTTGCGTTCAGAGACGCTATCACTCTGTGCTCGGTCATAACCATATTTTGAACTGTACTCAGAGATGTCGTCATCTTCTGAGTAGTGGTTGTTTGTCTGGGCCAGAATGTCAGAGTATGGCTTCCTGCAGCTTCTACTGTGGGAATGCCTATCTCTGGGCAGTTGGTGAACATGGCGGGTACGCTCTGTGTCCCCACGCTGCCTGCTGTCACCCCCCCCCCCCCCCTCCTCGTTTTGTTGTGGGGGGGGCTTTTTGAGGCTGTGGATAAATGTGACACCTTGGTGTTTGATCTGACTCGGTTGCACCAACTGTAGCCTTGAGAGTGATAACAGTTTCCCAAGCCACCTGTGACATCTTCCTGATCTGCTGCATTGAAGGTTTTCCTTCATGTGTCATCAGTACGACATGTGTGCGTATACATGGATGTAAGTTACGTACATGGTTCGTTCTTTCCTTGAAAATAAACATGCCTTAAACGTCTGAAATAATCCTTGGGATTTTCGCGACGTGAATGTTTAATTTCGGATGCTGTAACAATGGCTGTTATCTCATCAGCAGTAGAAGAGAATTCCTCGAATAGTGCTTGACGGAGCACTGTGTAGTTACTTGAAACACTGGAAGGAAGTGACCGAATTAACTTGTGAAAAGCTGTAGAGCTAGTTTTTAACACAAGTCTAACCTTCTCTCTTTCTGTTGCGTTTGGCACATCACTTAAGCTGAGATCAAGTTCTCTAAAGTAATTATCAATGTTGTGATCACAGTTGTTTGGATCAAATTGCTCAATATCTTTAGCTAGAAACTCTAGCAGCTCAAAGCGCAGACACTGTGAGGTCCGGACACGTGCATCTCCTGCTACAGGTCTCTCTGGTTGAGGAGGAGGTGCTAAAACATTTTTTAATGTTGAAGTCCCCCCTTTCGAGAGTTGTGCACAGAGAAATGTGTCATGCATCAGTGGATGAGAAGTGTATAAGGCACGATGTGTTCTTGAAGATAAACTACATATGTCATCAATGTCAGTCTCAGAGTCAGAAAGATGGATGGTTAGGAAGCTGTTACCTCTTACTGTCAGTTGAGGATCAGAAGGTGACTTCATACCCAAAGACTTCGGGTCGGATGGGATTCTGTCCTATCTTGGGAGTGAAGAGGGAGTTAACCATACACTGTTGGAGGAGTTTGAATCGGAATAACCAGAATCACATTGGTTCAAAAACTGATGTGAGGCCGCGCCTTCTAATCTAAGTTTTTACAATTCCTCCTTGTGTGAAAATAGATCTGACTCTGCTGGGTGCAGGTCTTCCAAATAGTGCAGAGTTTTTTGTCTGAACCTCCTGGAGGAGAAGAGCATTTTGTGCTCTTAGGGCATTTACCTCCTGTTCCATGGTGCTAGGGAAGAAACAAATTGTTCTACACAGGGGTTCTCCATTGTTGGATCTGAAATTTAAGGATTCGATTTAAGTTTATAAATCAACAACAGTGTGGTTGGCTTTGGTGTTGCGATGGCAGACACCTTGTAGTGTGGATTTGATCATACACTAGCCTAACCAAAACTATGGTGTGTAAAACAGTTCACCAAACTTTTAATCACACTAACTGATATGCAGGGCAGCAGGGCCGGTCTTTCCTACAGGCGACATAGGCGGTTGCCTAGGGCGCCACTCAGAGAGGGTGCGCCAAAAACTGCGCCGAGCAAAAATATATATATATATATATATATTTTTTTTTTTTTTTTTTGCTAGGCAGAGTTTTTTGCGCCCCCTTCTATATGTTGTATGGCCAAAAATATTGTATTTAATTACTTTGACAGTAATTTAAGTAGTTTCATTAGAGAAATCAGTGAATGACAGCCGCACTCAGGTGGAACGTTTGGCACGGGAGCAGTTGCACCCCGTACTGCTCTTTGGGGCTAGCGTCCGCCCACCTGTCAGGTGCAGTCTGGATGAGGAAGTGAATGCTCCATTTCTTTATTGCTGCTGCATTCATCCTGTATTCTACGGGTCAGTAGTGAGTGAGAGTCACCTACGTTAGCTCCTAAAGCTTCGCTTGATCACCACGAGTGTCATTGAGACATGTTGATGTGTTTTTGATTGTCTACTTAGAGTTAGACTGGTAAAACTTAGAAACTCCGCTGGGCAGTGAGGGGAGACACTCGCGCACTAGGTGGGCGGGGCTACATTCGCCTGTATAGGTGTTTATTTTACCTGCACGTCGTCTTGCAGGCGGGTCGCGATAGTATATTGTTTACTTTACAGGGTGTAGTTCATCTCCGACACACACAGACTCTGTAATTCATGTATTGTTATTGTGCCTTATAAAGACCAGTTATAAGCTAATGTTCAATAGGTCTATATTGTAAATGTTTATATTTCTTTATGAGTGATAATGTATATTAAGATGTTTGGAGGAAAGAGACACCATAATAATTGAATGTGTGTTTTATGCACTTTAAAATGCAGTTACACTCAGAGAAATGCTTGTACTAGAAATTGTGTTTAATTTGAATAAGATGCAGTCTGGATGAGGAACTGGAGGCTCTGTTTCGTTATTGCTGCTGCATTCATGCTGTATTCTACAGATATACTTTGTTGCTGTGGTATCAATTTTGGGACCCATAACATATATCTCCAACCAATACTTTGACATTAAAAAAATTAATCTAACATTAGGGTAAAATGAGGCAAAAATCGAGGTAAGAACCTCCTTGGTGTTGTCAGAGCATGCTAGCACATTGAGGCTTATGGTTAGAGTGTGTGTGTCCAAGCAACTTCGACGAAGAAAGAAATCATTTTATAATAAGTTTTCATGGGGGGGAGGGCGCCAGGAGTGAAGCTTGTCTAGAGCGCCAAATGTGCTAGGGTCGGCCCTGCAGGGCAGTAACAGTTAGGGGTTCTATAAATTCACAGGGCTGGAAGAACGCTGTGGCTCTTTCTCATGTTCTCTTATCCAACTTAGGCTGATATGCTAGACAGTAACAGCGGGGTACAAGCTCTGTTACATAGGGCCGGTGGAACGCTTTGTCTTAATTCAAAAGCATTTAACAGTTACACGCAATTTCGCAGTTTGACCAGTTAACATTGAATATGTGATATTCAAATGTTAAAAGAAATTCTTAAAATTTCAACAAAGAACGTTCAACTAGAATTAGTAGCAACAATAGCAATCTTTTAGGGTAACACCATGGGGACTTAAAATGGTAGTTCTAAATAATTAATTATTAATAAACATTTAATTTATGAGTAAATTAAATTTCACCACAATGCACTTGTTTGTAAATACGGTTGAATGTCTACTCCGGTGGCAGACGAGTGGAATTGAATTAAAACCTTAGCTTGACTGAAAATTCCAAATTCACTTATTTCTGGCTTTTGCCAAAAATGAAAAACACATTAATATTGCATAGTCATGAATTTCTGCCAACTGTACTCCCCCTCACACGGTGCACCATTTATGTTGTGCAATAGTGCTTGAAAAGTGTTACCTTGGAAAAGTGTGCCTTTAGGCACTCAATAAATATAAAACATTAATATTTAAAATATTAATATTAAATCATAACTTTAATTAGTTAAAGTTCTCGCGGGGCACCACCCTTCATAGAAGGGAAAAGATAGAAAAGATAGCCTATATGCAAAATTCACTTATGCAACATTAATGAAATAACAATTGTGAAAGAAGAACATTTATTATGAACATAATAAAGTATAAAAACACAAATTACTAAACAATCAAACTAACTAATGACTAACTAACTAAATATGAGTGTGTGTGTGTGTGTGTGCGAATGTAAATTAGGGGCCTCCCAAAATGTCTGACCAAATTTCACACCTTTCTAGAATGCGGACGCAGTTCTAGAATGTGGACGCAGTTTTTGACGTTGCTGAAACTCCTGTATCTTCAATTGGATTCTGCTTGATTAAAGAACAGAACTACCAATTGTTAATTAAATTGTATAGCGATGCTCCAACATCTTGTTTTGAAAACATTATTGTCATATTGCATATAACAAAATAAACCAAATGGATCTGTTATTGTGGATTAATGGTAGACAAATACATCCCTTGTTAATCTAAAGCATTCATGAATCAAAGTTCAATTATAAACCATCCCTAATTTATGAAGACGATATCAAACTGTACTACACACTCTAAAAATAGGGAAGCTCTCAAACTTAGAATTAATGTATAGTGAGGGCCCGACAATAGGCTTTTCACCCAGCAGGGCCTACACTGTATCATGTAAAACTATATTATGTGCTGATTCGTGGTTTCTGTTTAGCTTTCTTATACCATTACATTATCTGTTTATGTTTATATTTTTATTGTAGTGTCCGTCAATGATGAACTTAGCGTCTTGATCTGGTCTCACCAACCATTTGTTCACAACCAAGGTAACAGGCTACAATGGAACATTATCAAAAAATAGCACTCCATTGTCTGTATCGACAGACTCCACATTTGCTGTCTCAGCACTTGGATTGTAAACCCAGATTGTTACAACATTTTAAAACAAAACAAAATAAACTGCTTACCTGACAGAGGATTATAACATCGTCGTCCTCCAAGTGGTCCATGTTTATGATGTAGGTTGTAAAATGACATTTTTACATGAAAATACAAGGAACATCTCAAAATTTGAGAGACCAAATTGTGGGATTACTACATTTTGACTTGTGGACCAGCAAGGGTACAACCTCTTTGAGATGAGACTGGGTTGAAATGGCATACTAAAAAACTAATTGGCTAAATGCTGTGAGGCCACTGGATTGTCATGGACTCAGGCTCTTCCACTAGTTATCATGCAAATGAGAATGAGAGTCAGACCAAAAAATTGATTGAGCCCATTGGAGATTCAGTTTTTATGTCCAACAAACACGGGCATTGAACCTGTTAAAAGGAAATTGCACTCAACGAATCAATGTGAGGATAAAATGTTGGGTTATTGTAAACCCTCTTCTGCTTTATCTGCCATCCACAAGCAGTTAAAGCTTGACACAGGATTGTAAATCTACATGTCAGAATGACTGTGTCCACAGCAACAGCAGCTTGCTTTCTCCTACAGTGCTGGTGAAGATTTTCTATTACTTATTGACTGTCCAAGGACTTCATTTCTGTCTTCTTTATCTTCAAAGGAACCGTATGTAAATAATTTTCCTGTTTCTTAAATCCTGAATCAAACTGCGCCTACAGAACTGGTTCTGACAAACAGCATTAGTTCTCCTATTCTGTATAAGATCCTTGCATTTGACTGTTCTCTATCAACACTCTGAGATCCCTGTGACTCTGTGTTTTTTAGATTAGATTAGATTCAACTTTATTGTCATTGCACAGTACAGAGTATTGTGCATATTTAAAGTGAAAAAGTGAAGTGAAATTTGTAAAGAAATAAGATATGTACAGCAAGAAATATATATGGAAAAGTACAGTATTAAGCGGTATTGTATGATATAAGAACTATGAATACACTATGAGCAAGATAAATATATATAAATATGAATACACTATAGGTGGGATAATACAGTGGTAAAAAAATAACAGTCTAGTGCAAATGTTCAAATGTTCAGTGGTTGGAGGAGGGTGTGTGGCAGTCGAAGCCAGGGTGGAGGGGGGAAGTATAGTCACTGGAGTAGATGTGTGAGGGGGTGGGGGGGCTGCTGCTATGACTGTGGTGCAGAGTTCAGCAGGGATGAAGCTGTTCCTGAACCTGCTGGTCTGGGAACGGAGGACCCTGTAGCGTCTCACAGAAGGGAGGAGGGCAAACAGTCTGTGGCTGGGTTGTGAGCTGTTCTTGACAATGCTGCGCGCCCTCCGAAGACATCTCTTGCTCTGGACAGCCTTAATGGTGGGGAGTGAGGAACCGGTGATGCGTTGGGCAGTTTTCACCACCCTCTGCAGTGATTTCCGGTCCGCAACAGAGCAGCTGCCAATCCACACTGAGATGCAGTTGGTGAGGATGTTCTCGAAGGTGCAGTGGTAGAAATTCACCAGAATCTGAGGAGACAGATGGGCATTCTTCAGTCTCCTCAGGAAGAAGAGACGCCAGTGTGCTTTCTTGACCAGGGTTGAGGTGTTGAGGGTCCAAGAGAGGTCCTCAGAGATGTGGACACCCAGGAACTCGAAGCTGGTGACACGCTCAACCTCCGTCCTGTTGATATGGATAGGGGTGTGTGTGCCACCTTTCTTCCTGAAGTCCACAATGAGCTCTTTTATCTTCTTGGAGTTGAGAGCCAGGTTGTTGTTGGCGCACCACTCCGCCAGGTGCTGGACCTCTTCTCTGAAGATCGACTCATCGTTGTTGCGGATGAGGCCAATAATCGTCGTATCGTCTGCTATCTTGACAATGGTATTAGAACCATGTACAGGAGTGCCGTCATAGGTGAAGAGGGAGTAGAGGTGAGGACTCAGCACACAGCCCTGTGGCACGCCGGTGTTCAGGATGAGGGTTGAGGAGGTGTGGTTCTCCAACCTAACACACTTGGGTCTGTTGGATAGGAAGTTTAGTATCCAGTTGCAGATGGAAGTGTTGATGCCTAGGTCACTGAGTTTCGTGATCAGTTTGGAGGGGATGATGGCGTCGAAAACTGAACTGAAGTCTATGAACAGCATTCTTACATAGGATTACACTGTTTCCCTGGAGGAGAAGATGAGTGCGTGGGAAAGCAAAGCTGTGGGCCCGGTGTGGAGGAGTTGAGGCGGAGAAGACAGGCGCACAGTCCCTGAACTAAGGTCAGACCCAGCCAATGAGCGAAGCCATTGCTAACTGCTAAGCTAACTCAGATTTGAAAAACGTGTGAACAACTGTGGGATTAGGGGGACAGTTGCTACAATTAGAATAACGCATCGAGTGCTTTAGCGGAGCTAGTCTATGTTTAAATATGTATGAACTACTTAAATCGAACAGTTTGTTCTTGGTAAGTTTTTTCATAAACGCGGCTTTTCTCGTTTTTTTTATTTTTGTAGGAAGTTTCCGTCTCTTCACAGCTCTGATGAAAATGGCCAGCGGAGCGAGGGTATGATTAAAGAAGAGCTGTGCTGTTTAAAATACATCCTCCAGCTTTACTTTATCTGACCTTTTTCATCGTTTTGTTTTCACAGCCAGATTCCTGTACACAATGATGCAGTCCCTGCACATTATGCCGAGACTCGCTGAAAGTCCGCATTTGCAGTGCGGGAAAACGACGCCATTGTACGTAAGTATCTGTTCAGGATTTTTTGGGGAATTTTGCTGTGGATCTTCCAACGATGATGCAGCAAGGCTATTTCCGTTTTTTAATTTTCCGTTTATCTCATGTTACTCATATTGTTTTACAGCGGCCTGTACTATGACCTCCTAATACCCACTATAAGCCAGTATGAAGGAGCTTCCAGTACAACCAACCGGACCTTGCATCAGCATTGAGGAGTTCAGGAGTCGGCAGAGAAGAAAGAGGGTAAGGTTAGATTCATTAAATCATTTTTCAGATACATGTGTAGGTGTATGTTGTCATTGAACTGTGCTAATTGTACTGATTGTGTTTACAGCTGATTGCAGCGGGACAGATGACATGGATCCATCCTTCCATAGCCAGGAGCTCACCGACCTGTGTGCCACACTTCAAATAAGACTAGAAGCTACACTGGATCTCACAGCTACACACCACAGACGTCTACACACCACAGACAGCTACACACCACAGACAGCTACACACCACAGACGTCTACACGCCACAGATGTCTACACAATGGGGCAGATTCGGACAGAGTCCCCCAAAGAACATATGACCCAGAGGCTGCAAAGAGACATTTCAAGCTTCACCTGATTAGCTTTTCACTGGCTAGGCTAATTGTGTTTGTACAATATTTTTGCTGTATGTAAATAAAGCTTTGACTCGACATATACCTCGTTCATGTTTTTTCTTCCCTGTACAATATGTTCACATATAACACCAAGCATCACATGAATTAATGTATAGTCTTAATTAACTGCATTGCTTTTGGTAAAGGCTTACTAATAAATAATGATTTATTATATATATAACTAGTAACAACTATATATACATTTTTATTATTAATATTGTGTGGGAGGGGTTTACCCCACGTGTGTGCTGCAATGACCCAGGGTGACCAATGGCAACACTTCTACCAGCCAACCACGAGTGACTTTCCGGGTTGGTTTCCTCCAATGGGGAATCGAGAGAGGCTCAGCAGCGGCTTCGCCCTGAGTCATATGCTAATTAGATAACACCTTCGCTCCGCTGCACTCCCCCTTTGTTCTCCAGACCCCCTCTCCGAGGTACGTTTACTCCGCTTCCCTTATGTTAATGTCGCGGAAGAACGCGGTGCTGACGTGCTGTAAATAGGCACTGACTTCAGGGGATCAGGTAACTTCCAAAAGATTTCCCATGGCACTAATTCTGCTTTTTGCCTAGTGTGTGCGCCGCAGGAGATGTGCGCCGCAGGATGTGTGCGCACATTTTTTTAATTAATTTGATTCAAAAATTTATTTTTTTTGTAAATAAATGTTTTATTTATGTGCACCGAAGGGTGTGCGATGCAGGATGTGCGCCGCAAGAGATGTGCATCGCAGGAGACGTGCGCCGCAGGAGATGTGCGCCGCAGGCGATGTGCACCGCAGGATGTGTGCGCACAGTTTTTTTATTAATTTGATTTAATTATAATTTTTTTTGTAAATAAATGTTTCATTTATGTGCACCTTAGGGTGTGCGACGCAGGATGTGCGCCGCAAGAGATGTGCACCTCAGGAGATGTGCGCAGCAGGAGATGTGCACGCAGGAGATGTGCGCCGCGCAGGGGTGGACTGGGACAAAAATTCAGCCCTGGCATTGTCTGTCCAGACCAGCCCACTACATTATCAACGGACACCACATAGAAGTCCACAAATCTCGCGGCGTCTTCTCTCATGCATACTACTGTTACCACCTATCTCAAAGATGGCAACAAGAAGGGAGGCCACACACAAACCTCTCAAGCCAAAAGTAAATTTATTTAACTCCAAATCAAGATAGCTCTAACTACGTAGTGGGATGTGTAAAATATGTTACGCGTCAGTGGTGTTAACAGTGTTTGGATGTGTGAAAATAAGGTGTGATGTATGTTGTAAGGTGCAGAAGCAAAGAAAAACAAAGGCTGAGGGCCCCATGCCCCTGGAAGCAGCCTTTAGATCTGCAGCTGAAGCCCAGCCCAAAAGGGCAGGCCCAGGGTGACGCCCCTGCCAGCTCTACCTGTGTCTGGAAAACAACTCCTCAGGCTCTCACATGTCAAGTGGTCAACCTGAGAAGGACATGGATACATTATAATGTCTCTAATCATCACAAATTAAGTATGATTTCATAAAACATAAAAAATGATAAACTCACCAGACTAGAGGAGACTCAACAGACAAAGTTTGGTACAGTGAAGGCAGAGAGTGGAGGCAGACAGAGAGCAAGTCCTCGAACATGGACAGAGGGGGAACAACTCCTCAGGCGCTCACATGTCAAGTGGTCAACCTGAGAAGGACATGGATACATTATAATGTCTGAAAAATAAAGAAAATGTTTTCCTCTGTCCTGCACCTAGAGTTGAGAACTTTTGGATGTGTGTTTCTTTTAAAACCTCTTGAAAATTATTATAATTATGAAGTATGAATTTATACATTAAAAAATACATGATAAACTTACCAAATTCTAACAGTGGTCCCAAATGTCCACATATAAAACAGAGGGAGAACGACTCCTCAAATATATCACAACAACCTGTAATGGAGAATAATTGATCATTTAGTGTACATGATCACATCATTAAGGATCAACACATAAGCACAATAAAACTTGTGTGATAATAACAATAATATTAAATATTTCTCACCTTATCAGTGGAACATTTACACACAAATTATACCTATTAAATAGTTATCACCTCAGTAAACAATAAATGAATTGAAAGATTACAATAAATTCAATGGCAAATATTTCAAATTAAACTAATTATTCCCTATAGGTTTACTTGTATTCTGTTTTCAATACAGCTTGATTCTGCATCTCTATTTACAGCTCAGCTATGGCAACAGTAAACGACGTTAGCAGCTCTTAGCTAGCTTAGCTAAATCATCTGAACAATAATAACCCATAATAAAACAATTCGGCAAATTAAAACAAAATCAAAAACGTTTTCTACTTTGTTTTGGACATGTCTAAAAAATGTAGCCTAGCCAGCCCAAGGCCAACGTTACTTACCATGTCTGCCTCCACTCGCTCATCATTGTCGAGTCCTCCTCGCTCGTCTCCCGGCGCACCTGCTGCTGCTGGGCTGGTGAACCCGGCACCAAACAGGTCCGTCAGTTTGCCACATTTAGCAGCCTCCACCTCCAGACACTTCAGCTTTTTTTCCCGATGCTTCTCAGCGCCACCCGGGCGTTTTTTACTCTTAATATCCATTTTAAGTTTCTGTCTCAGCAGCAGCCCGTCCCGCGACTCCCCCCGCCAATGCCATGAGGTCCCGCCCCACCCTGGTTTGTGTTGTGATTGACAGCACTGTCAGGGCTCTCTTAGCCTGTCAGCCCATGATTGATTGACAATGACAAACAATAGGCCAATCATATGTGTCGATGCTGGCAACACACTGCTAGCCCTCTGTAGCCAATTGGCCGGCCCAATTGGAGGGAATTTATAGAGGAAGAAGAGAAAAAAAACAAAACAAAAAAAACCAGAGCGGACCAGACCGGCCCACATTGGGTCAACGGCCCACCGGGACGATGCCCGGTATGCCAGATGGCCAGTCCACCCCTGGCGCCGCAGGAGATGTGCGCCGCAGGAGATGTACGTAGCAATGTTTTATATATGTGCACCGCAGGGTGTGCAACACAGGATGTTCGCCGCAAGAGATGTGCGCCGCAGGAGATGTGCGCCGCAGGAGATGTGCACCGCAGGGTGTGCAACGCAAGATGTGTGCCGCAGGATGTGCTTCATCTGCTTTAAGATGAAAAGGACAGTTGTGGAGCTTTACTCTGAAGAACTCACGTCAGTCGTTTGCGTCATCACCTGATGTGCATGTCCAATCAGAGCCTCGTGAATGCAGAGTGCGTCTGCCCCATGTTAATGTTCCGTACGAGTGACTCTGTTTTCGGGATAAATAACTTGCTGAAGTCGATACGACACTGTTTCCCTGGAGGAGAAGATGAGTGCGTGGGAAAGCAAAGCCGCGGGCCCGGTGTGGAGGAGTCAAGGCGGAGAAGACAGGCGCACAGTCCATGAACTAAGGTCAGACCCAGCCAACGAGCGAAGCCATTGCTAACTGCTAGGCTAACTCAGATTTGAAAACGTGTGAACAACAGTGGGATTAGGGCAGACCTGGGCATTGCACGGCCCCCGGGCCGCATCCGGCCCTTTGGCTGTCTGTGACCGGCCCGCGTGAGGTCAACGGAATATTAGAAATCACACGTAAATAAGTGAACATCATGCAGAGAATAAAACAACATTTCTTTTATTTTGAAGGTGCCTTTTTTTAACATTTACCTGACGTACATCCTGAATGCCGTGAGCGATGATGTGTTGGCGAACGGAGTTAAGAAGAGATGTGAGTTAGCTGTTAAAGTCCGCAAAAATGTCAGCCCACGTTAAGAGAAGAAAGATAGAGTTTTTAACAGACATGGACTGCTAAGTATTTATTTACTGAAGGCAAAGGGAAAGCTGTGTGCTTAGTTTGTGGAGAAAAGATCGCTGTTTTTAAGGATTACAATTTGAACCGCCATTACGAGACAAAGCACGGAGAGACTTTTACGTACGAAACGTAACGAGAAGGATCGAGGACATCGTGGGAAATCTCTGGCTTCAGCTGCTAAAGAAAGTGGTCGATTTTAGACTTTTTCTCCTTGGCTCTGGATGAGGGCTGTGATGTCCGCGACACAGCCCAGTTACTCATCTTTGTACGTGGGATGACGAAAGACTTTGCGATTACTGAGGAGCTGGCAGCAATGCGGTCAGTAAAAAGGACGACTTTTGAAGCGGATGCAAGATAAAGTGAGGGAAATTAACCCACGGTCATGAAAAACCTGGAAAAGTCATGGAATTGTTAAATGTTTATTTCCAGTCCTTGAAAAGTGCTTGAAAAAAATGAAATCCCAAAAGTTTTGGAGAAGTCATGGAGATTTGTTATATTCATATTTTCATGTCGTTCATTTACGCTGAGTTTTAATTAATTCAAATGCTTTTAAAAGAAATACGCTCAAAATATAAGTAGGCATACTATCTCATACTAATTGAAATGTTCGGTGGGGAAGCAGGTGAGATAATGCACTACGCCAGGGAAGTGTAGATTTAACCATGCTTGGCTACAAATGGAAAAGTACATGCCATGTGTTACAACAGACGTCAATCAAACTATTGTCTCATTCATTTGTGTAATTCAAGGTTTACTGTGTGCTTTGAAATTCTCATTGTTAGCTTAAATACTAAATTTAGTCTCTTTTGCATGTATACACTGAGATCTCACAAAATGTTTGGTCATGGAAAGTTGGTTTAAAGTTATTGAAAGTCATGGAAAAGTCACGGAAATCCATGGGTTAAAAATGTGTATGAACCCTGTGTATTATACATCAGGAGGTGTTGTGTAAGTCAGTGCTAAAAATGAATCATGTTACTGATGTTGTAACTAAATTAGTTAACTTTATCAGGGCAAGAGCTGAATCACAGACAGTTTGTTACACTCTTGGAGGAGCATGAGACTGAACATGGGGACATAGGCTACCACACAGCTGTCAGATGGCTCAGTCTGGACAAAGTGCTTAAAACAGTATGGGACCTGAGAGCAGAGATTCAAGAGTTTTGTGAAAAGAAAGGCAAGGACAGCCCAGAGCTCTCAGATGCAGACTGGATGGAAGATCTTGCATTTGCTGTTGATGTCACTGCATTAATGAATGAGCTAAATACCAAGGTGCAAGGCAACGGCCTATTTGCACATGAAATGTACAGCCTGGTGAGACTTTCATGAGAAAGTTGCAGTTTCTTTCAAGCCAACTGGAGGGTAACATTCTCAACCACATGCCAACACTGAAAGAAGCCCCACCATCAGTGGATCACCTCCGCAGGTACACTGCTGGCAGAGCACTTTAAGTCAGTATCACTGCTAATGTTTTATTCTTCTCTCAAAGAGGAGAACTTTTCATACGTGAGGAGGCATGCTCAGAAGATGTTGGTTCTCTTTGGATCTACTCACATATGTGAACAAACATTTTCTGTGATGAAGTTTAACAAATCCAGATACAGATCCTCTCTCACTGATTATCACCTGTCAGCTGTCCTTCGCATATCCACCTCAGATATTCAACCTGACTTCAGTGCACTTGTTCATGCCCAAAACAGACTAGATTTCTCTCACTTAACAAGAAAAAAAAACGCAAATGGGGTGATTAGACTATATGCAAATAGTAATAGCACTTTGTATACAGTTAATTTAAAGCTGATCTTTGGAATACTGCAAAAAAATTGCATACTTTGTTCACAACTGTTCTTGTAAATGTTGATTAAAGTGTGATATATTGTTGGCGTTATTACTTTGCCTGCCTCACTTTTTCATTGCCTAACCATAACATTTACTCTTACCTGTAGAAGCTTATCAAATTAATATGAGTAGAATTAAGTTCAGCTTATTGGTCCGGCCCTCCACAACTGTCCATGTTTCTCATGTGGCCCTTCGGGAAAATGAATTGCCCACCCCTGCTCTATAATCTCTTATCACCAACAAACGATTCATCTGTGAATAAGAGCAGGACCGGCTGGGAAACTGAACTCCAGATAAGCATTTCTGATGCTCTTTGGAAAAAGGCGTTGAAAGCTGTTAATTCCTCTTCTAGCTGTGCCAGACTTTCTGTTATCCAATTTAAAGTACTTTTAGGCTGCACTATAGCAAAGACAAACTCTTCAAACTTTACCCAGACAAGACATCTGAAACTTGTGACAGATGCTCTCAGACGCCATGCAATCTGACACATATGTTCTGGACATGCTCCAAGTTGTTAAATTACTGGCAATCAATTTTCAAATCTATCTCCGACATCCTAGGTATACCTGTTAGTCCTTCACCACAGATAGCTATTTTTGGGGTGCCCCCTGATGAACTTGTAACCACATCCCTGCAGGAAAATGTTATAGCTTTTGCGTCTTTGATTGCACGTAGAAAAATTCTTCTTTTATGGAAATCTTCCCAGCCACCTTCCTTTAAATCCTGGCTACATGATTTACTATTTCTATTGAAACTGGAGAAAATCAAATTCAGCCTTAGAGGCTGCCCTGAGAAGTTTTATTCGCACTGGAAATCAGTTCTGGATAATGTCGATAAACTCCCTGCCACTGAAACATCCCCCTGATCCTTTGCTCACACCTTGAATAGTCCGCCGACCCCCACCCCATTTGATATGACTCTTTGTACTCAACCTGACCCAGGAATAGTGGGCTGATCAGTTGAACATGCAGAGACGCAGGCAGCAAACAACTTGTATTACACCACCCTTCTTTATCTGTTTTATTTATTTATTTTTATTACCTTATTATTTTATTATTGTTACTGTTTATTATTTATTTATTTACCTATTTCTGTATGTCGTGTTATCTAAAACTGATCTGGTATATTATACTGTTGTTAAAATGTTTGAAGATCTCTGGGATGGGCATGGGGTTATACAAAATGGAAATGGAACTGTCTTTGATTGTATTGTCTACTGCAAATGTGAAATCAATAAAAATGTTTGTTAAAAAAAAAAAAAGTGCCCATCAAGCCAATCCAACTTGTGGGAGGTACTTCAGGAAGCGTCGGTCGAAATTTCTACAGATTACCTCAACAAATTAACAGCTAGAATGCCAAAGGTCTGCAATGCTGTAATTGCTGCAAATGGAGCATTCTTTGACGAAAGCAAAGTGTGAAGAATAAATTTAATATTTCAAATAAAAATCATTATTTCTAACCTTGTCAATGTCTTGACTATATGTTCTTTACATTTTGCCACTCATTTGAATAATAAAAGTGTGAGTTTTCATGGAAAACACGAAATTGTCTGGGTGACCCCAAACTTTTGAATGGTAGTGTAGATAAAGCAATGGGTTTTGTTGTGTAGTTTCAAGGTTACTTAACCATATACAATACAGTCTATGGTTTTAACTCATGTGTCTTGGAATTATACCACAGAGCTAATTTACTATGTTTTACATGTTTCTTTTTTAGAGGTGCTATTGAGTCTACTCTTAATTGTAATGAGTCTGCAGAGCTATCGACGAAATGGTCAATCTAGTTGGAGCTTTAATGAATTTGTTGTTTATATCGACGATAATACGGATTATTATGCGATAGTAGCTCATAATTATGACTTAGTATCTCATTATTATGACTTAGTATCTAATTATTATGAGATAGTATCTCATTGTTATGACTTAGTATGTCATTAGTATGTACTATTAGTACAACAAAAACTGCAGGTGCAGGTGCAGTAGCGGGACGAAGGTCAGGAATGCTATCCCTTTTCTAAGACATTTTTTTGCTTCTTTATGTCTGCCTAAACTGCTCTCAAAGCATATCAAAACGTAGAAAAATTGGTTAGCATTGCAGAAATGTCATTATGAAATCTATCATCTATGTATACATTTTTTTAACTATAGTTCTCCGTTGCCTCTCTCCATTGGGTCTAATGTTAATTTTTAGAGGCAATTTCTGGAAGGAGCAAATCAGTCAAACTTTTCTTACTCGCTCCCATGGTCGCATTTCTTAACTCTAACCAATGAAAAAGATATCCATGTTATGGGTTTCGCACTGTTTCGCAATGTTTCACAGATAGGACTTTTGGATTTCAATAATTGTATGTTGTTTGAGGCCTTTGCTAGAGTGTAGCTTTCTCTTTTCCAGTGTGTTTAGCCAGGAAAGATTACTTTGATGTCTTAGATGTTGCGATTCAAGCAGCATCATGTTTTTAGAAGGCGAAGAGGTATTGAGAATGACTACTGAGCGAGCCACATGGCAGTCTGTAGACAGCCATACAAACCAGTAGCCAGTCAGATTAATCTTTAGCCTTTGTGTTCGTTACATTTTTTGGGTTATTGTTCAGTGTCAAAGCCTGCTGACCCAGGCCACAGTGCAATGTCACAGTCTTCCCTCGAGGGCTTTGACACTGCCCAAGGTTTTGCCGATAGGCGACGTAATCGGGGATCACCTATCGCTTAGCCAATATGAAGACGGTATTTTGCTTGTTTTCCCATTCACATTATTAATAATTATTGGTAGTAAGGCCTAGTATTACATACATTGTTTGATTTGTCCAACCGTATAGTTTCATGTTGGCACCATCTCCAGGTCCACACACACACATAAGTGACACTTGAGGCTCCATATTCACACTTCTGACTATAAATTAAATCTAAATACATAGCCCTAAATAGGCACTGGGTCAAACGTTGCTCGGACAGGGTAATACTACAACAGGATAATATTACGTCTTTGAACAATGTTTCATCTGCCTGCTGCCCTGTTCCCTCTCTTACCTTTAGCTTCTTTGTATCAGCCAGCGAGCTGTGGTATGCAAACATCACAGAACAACATCAAAGGGAACCAGTTGGTGTTCCCCACCTGAAAATGCCTCCAGTGACAACAATTGGGAGTTCCAGAGAGAGGTGGTCTGCCACTAAAGCTTCTACCTTCAAGTTGATTTTCCTTAATTTTTCCTCAGCACTCCACCATGGAAAATAGCTTTAAATTAATTTCTTAAAATGTATTCACCCATTTAATGTAACTGGTTATTACAGAGCCCCTCTGGTGTCATTTAGGAAAAAGTCATTGGAACAAGATAAATTACTTACTACGAGTTATGAATCGTTTTCTTAATAAGAAGACCTGGCAAACTTGTGTGATGGAAATTTGTCCTGGTGAAACTTCTGAAATAAAGAGATTAGAGAATCATAGTCTTTTAAGTATACTTTATTCCTTGCAAGGAAGGTCAGACAATCAAACAGCATGCAAAGAGCCTTCTGCAGAGGGAATGACAAAGAAACAGTTGCAGGCGTGTGCTTTTTATACAGATGCAGTGAAGAGATGTGTGTGTGTGAAGAGTTGAACTATTGTGTGTGTGTGTGTGTGTGTGTGTGTGTGTGTGTGTGTGTGTGTGTGTGTGTGTATAGATGTGTCTGTGTGTGTATAGATGTGTCTGTGTGTGTATGTATGTGAACTATGTGTGTTAACTGAGTGAATAGTAAATTCCCAAGAGTTCAGACAGAGACACATGCTGAAGGTCTCCTGGCCAAGCCAAGACTTTGGCTTGGCCAAGGGGACACAGTTTGAAGTCCCCTTCGAGCTCTCGGTGTGGGGAGTAGAGCAAGGTCTCAGATTTGTGGCCCTGATATAATCTTGGCAATTACACAAGCAGAAATAGTATGCATAAGCAGAGATAATATTTAGTGTGATATAATGGTAACATTTTCCATTACACTTGGAACTTGGAAGCCTCTTGGATGAGAGATGAAATGCTTTACCCAATCACACGATGTACCCTTGATAATGGACTTTAAGTTTACACACTGTATGCACTGACTCTGATTGAGGCCACATATGGTTTGCAATTAATAGTCAACAAGAATAAGTACAGTTAAATGTCTAGTGCGCAGGGAGTCTGACTGTGCCTGATAGATAGTTTGCAGATTTGCCCCCACCCTCTCTCTCTGAGACTCGCAGTCAGCCCTCACCACAATTACACTACAGTGTTGCACAGTGCAAACTCTCCTTAAAGGGAAAGATAAGGGAAGTTTAAAACAATGTCTGGTCTGTTAAGTCAATCTCTGCAGGAAAAACACCCAGTTCATCTCAATCTCTCCCTTTTACAAAATTTGCATCCTGTCACCTTAATACTACCAAATGCGCACAGTCAGGCTCCCTGCGCAATGGACATTTGACTGCGCTATACACGATTTGCCATTTCTGACTTGGATAAGGCCCTATACTTTTATTGACTATTCATTACAAATGTTTTCACCACGGTGTGGCCTCATTCAGAGTCAGTGCATACAGTGTGAGTCAAACTAAATCTCATCGAAGCAACAAGTGATCAAGTGAAACATTTCATCTCTCATCCCAAAGGCATCTTCTACAGCCTATCCTTGTGTATTTGGTAGTTTGAGGATACACTAACTTAAAGGGGAGGATAAAAGTATAAAAATATGTCTGATTATATTCCCCTGTAGATCCAGTAGGCTACATCTCAATTTCTCCAGATCCAGTCAGGCACTTTGCACGGTGTGCCGTGGTGCACGAGAATAGAGTGGAATGTTTTCATTGACTATTATTTGCAAACACAGTTTGGCCACAATCAGAGCTAGTGAAGACAGTGTGGGTCAAACTAAAGCTAATTATAGAGGCTACATCGTGTGATTAAGTGACAAATTTCATGTCTCATCCAAGCGGCTTCTTCAGTTCAGTGCGCCAGGTCTTGTTATTCAGGAAGCGATTCATAACTTGTACCCCCTACAATAGAAATTGCACAGGAGGATGATAGGATGATGTGACTGACGTGAAGAACGCCCAAAAATTAGAAGTAAACAAAAACAACCCCAGGTTTCTCTTCAGCACTGTAGCCAGGCTGACAGAGAGTCACACCTCCACCGAACCCAGTATTCCTCGATCCCTAAATAGCAATATCTTTATGACCTTTTTCAATGGTAAAATTCTAACTATTAGAAATAAAATCAACAATCTCCTGCGCTCAATTGGCACTAATACCCTACCAACAACAGAAATCTCAGAAACGGCTGAGAATCCTAACCATTATTTAGACAGTTTCTCTCTGATCATCCGTGATCAGTTTACCAAAATAATTGTAGGTTCTAAACCTACAACATGTATCTTAGATCCGATTCCGACAAAATTACTTGAAGAAATTCTGCCCCTAATTGATAGTTTGTTACTTAATACAATCAATCTGTCATTATCATCAGGTTATGTACCACAGTCTTTTAAAATAGCTGTAATCAAACCCCTTCTCAAAAAACCAACCCTATACCCAGAGGTTTTAGCCAATGACAGACCAATATCTAATCTCCCCTTCATGTCTAAAATCTTAGAAAAAGTTGTAGTCAATCAGCTGTGTGAGTTTCTCCAAGATAATAATATATATGAAGACTTTCAGTCTGGGTTGAGAACCAATCACAGCACAGAGACAACCTTAGCAAAAGTCACTAATGACCTTCTAATACAGGGGTGTCCAAACTTTTTATCCCGAGGGCCACATACAGAAAAAAATTCGAAGGTCTGGGCCACTCACGCCGCCACATGTCGGGGCGTGGCGACATTCTGAGGGACAGCTGGCAGGTCAGGGGTGAGATGGGCGCCACCTAGTATCTGAACTGAGAAGTACAATATTTTTTAAATTTTTGTTTAAATTATTTTTGTTTAAATTATTTATTTTTTGGATGCGGGCCAATTTAAAATGGATGGCGGGCCGCAGATGGCCCGCGGGCTGTAGTTTGGACACCCCTGTTCTAATAGCTTCGACACAATTGACCATCACATTTTATTACGAAGACTTAAACAGTTAATTAACATTAATGGAACCGCGCTCAACTGGTTTAAATCTTATTTGTCTGATCGTTCCCAATTCGTGCAATCTAATGATGAGTCATCTGTGGGCACCAGAGTTAACCATGGTGTCCCACAGGGCTCAGTGCTCGGCCCAATTTTATTCTCATTATATATGCTTCCACTAGGAAACATTATTAGGACACACTCGGTAAATTTCCACTGCTATGCGGATGACACCCAGTTATAGTTGTCATTAAAACCTGAACAAAGTAATCAATTAACTAAACTTCGAGCATGTCTCAAGGACATAAAAACCTGGATGACCCGCAATTTTCTCTTATTAAACTCATATAAAACAGAGGTTATAATACTTGGCCCTAAACACCTCAGAGATACATTATCTCAAGATATAGCTGCGCTAGACGACATTGCCCTTGCTTCCAATGAAACAGTCAGGAACTTGGGAGTGATCTTTGATCCTGATTTGTCCTTTAATTCACACCTAAAACAAATTTCTAGGACGGCCATTTTCCACTTGCATAATATCTCATGTCCTTTCGCAAAAAGATGCAGAAAAACTAAAACTCTACAGCTTGTCCAAAATGCTGCAGCATGTGTCCTGACGAGAACCAAGAAAAGACATTTCTCCAGTATTAGCATCGCTACACTGGCTTCCGGTTAAATCTAGAATAGAATTTAAAATTCTCCTCCTCACCTTCAAGGCCCTGAATAATATGGCGCCATTTTACCTTAAAGAGCGGTTAGTACCCTATCATCCCACTAGAGCACTCCGCACCCAGAATTCAGGCTTACTTGTCGTCCCTAAAGTCTCTAAAAGTAGAGTAGGAGCCAGAGCTTTCAGCTATCAAGCCCTCCCCTGTGGAATAATCTCTCACTTTCAGTTCGGGAAGCAGACACCATCTGTTCATTTAAGAGTAGGCTCAAAACCTTCCTTTTTGATAAAGCTTATAGTTAGAGCTAATTAGTGCAGCAGAACGTAACTTTTCCTATGTTCTAATATAGGAAGCGTTTAGTTTAAAAAGGCATAGAGGTATTGATGGCTGATCTGAGTGGGCCACATGGTTTTAATCGTACTACCATACAAACCAGTAGCCAGTCAGAATTACCTTGAGCCTCAGTGAACCCCCGAGTTCGGCCTGTGTCATAGTATCATTGATTACAAGGCAAAAAACCCTGATGGCGCTAAGACGCAAATGGAATTAATGACACATGACACACGGAGCTTCTCTTTCCAGCTTCTCCTTCCTCTTCTTCATCCCTACCACATCAAAGTAAGTCATATCTCATCAGTTCATGTTACTGACTTGACCCCTTCCCAGAGTCCCTTTGCTTTATCGCCCGCAGATCCGGGCCCGCTGTGGACGCACCATGGATTACCATTTTGGATCGCGCATCAGAAGTCGCAATGGTGGATCCAGTATGGCAGATTCTATATCTCTGCGGACTGATCGTAGTGGTAATGGCGGATCCTGTGTCGCGTTGGCATCATATAATGGTGGTGGACCACGACCGAGGTCGGCGGCTTATGATGGATCCTAGAGCACTCCGCTCCCAGAATTCAGGCCTGCTTGTCATCCCTAAAGTCTCTAAAAGTAGAGTAGGAGCCAGAGCTTTTAGCCATCAAGCCCCTCTGCTGTGGAATAATCTACCACTATCTGTTTGTTTAAGAGTAGGCTCAAAACCTTCCTTTTTGATAAAGCTTATAGTTAGACCTAATTAGTGCGGCAGAACGTAACTTGTTCTATTTATGACACATGACACACAGAGCTTCTTTTTCCAGCTTCTCCTTCCTCTTCTCCATCCCTATCCCCCTTCCCCGGAATCCCTTTGCTTTATCACCCGCAGATCCAGGGCCTCTGTGGCCGCACCATGGATGTGGTTTTTGGATCACGCATCAGGGGTCGCGGTGGTGGATCCAGTGTGGCGGATTCTGTGTCATGTGGGCTGATCGTGGTGCTGGTGGCGGACCCTGTGTCACGTTGGCATTGGGTACGGGCGGTGGACCAGGACCGCGGCTCGTGGTGGGTCCTGGTGGGCGGCGGTGGACGGTGACTGAGGACTGGAGTTGCGTCTGGTCTGGATGGTGGATCGTGGTCCTGCTGGTTGCATGGACTGTGGTTGCAGCGGGACTGCTTGGCATGTCATGTTGGGGTTATCCTTCGGGATGTTTACCCTCATCAATGCTGCTAAAAACTTTAATCTGGATGATGTTTTCCTACACGTGGCATCTATTGCACTTCTGTCCGTCCTGGGAGAGGGATCCCTCACATGTGGCTCTCTCTTAGGTTTCTATGTATTTTTACCCTGTTAAAAGGGTTTTTAGTAGTTTTTCCTTACTCTTGCTGAGGGTTAAGGACAGAGGATGTCACACCCTGTTAAAGCCCTATGAGACGAATTGTAATTTGTGAATATGGGCTATACAAATAAAATTTGATTGATTGATTGATTGATTTGATTGATAATAAGCGGCAGTGGACAATGACTGTGGACTATAGTGGATCTGATCTGGATGGCGGATCATGATCTTGCTGGCTGCTGACCATAGACTTTGATTGCAGCAGGACTGCTAGACATATAGAATTGAAGTTATCCTTCAAAAGGTTTACCCTCATCAATGCTGCTAAAAATTTGATGTTTTCCTACACCTGACATCTATTGCACTTCTGTCTGTCCTGGGAGAGGGATTCCTCACATGTGGCTCTCTCTGAGGTTTCTACGTATTTTTACCCTGTTAAAAGGGTTTTTAGTAGTTTTTCCTTACTCTTGCTGAGGGTTAAGGACAGAGGATGTCACACCATGTTAAAGCCCTATGAGACGAATTGTGATTTGTGAATATGGGCTATACAAATAAAATTTGAATGCTTGATTGATCCTAGCAAAATCTAAGATGTCATAGGGGCTTAAAGGGAAGGTGATTTGTGACATGAATGACATGGCACTTACAGTGGATATAAAAAGTCTACACACCCCTGTTAAAATGCAAGGTTTTTGTGATGTAAACAAATGAGACAAAGATAAATCCTGTCCGAACTTTTTCCATTTTTAATGTGACCTTTAACATGAACAATTCAGTTGAAAAACAAATTGAAATCTTTTAGGGGGAAAAATAAAAATAGAAAACTTACAATAACCTGGTTGCAGAAGTGTGCACACCCTTAACCTAATACTTTGTTGAAGCACCTTTTGATTTTATTACAGCACTCAGTCCTTTGGGGTAGGAATTTGCATGGCAGATCTTGGGCGGGCGGGCGGGCAGGCAGGCAGGCAGGCAGGCTGCTGGTCCTGGGCAGGGAGACAGAGAAAGTCAGAACGGGAACGAACAGGACCTTACAGAAATCTTAACTTTATCTTGGCTGCGACAACTGACTTAATCTTAGTCTATAGTCCAACGCAGACTGAGAGCAGGAGTTGAGTTTATAAAGGCAGCTGGTCAATCAAGGCCCCAACTCCAGCACACCAGGCCCTCATCTGCAATCAGTGTCTTCACCTGCACACACACCGAGAGAGAGAGAGAGAAGGAGAGAAAAGAGAGAAACTAGGTGGCAGATGAGGCAGAGGGCATGACAGTTTCTGTCTTGCCACCCTGTCCCATAGCACAAACACATAAAGAATACGGAAGATTGTTGTCACATGTAGTTCACAGTCAGTCCTTGCCAGAAACTCCTGCAGCTCCTTTAATGTTGCTGTCGGCCTCTTGGAAGTCTCCCTGACCATTTTTCTTATCATTTCATACATTTTTGAGGGATGTCCAGTACTTGGCAATGTCACCGTTGTGCCATATTTTCTCCACTTGATGATGATAGTCTTCACTGTGTATCATGGTATATCTAATGCCTTGGAAATTATTTTGTACCCTTCTCCTGACTGATACCTTTCATCAATGAGATCCCTCTGATGATTTGGAAGCTCTCTGCAGATCATGGCTCTCGCTGTAAGATTGTCAGGAAAATCCTACTAAAATAGTTGAACTTTATTTGGGATTAATCAGAGTCACTGTAAATGATGGCAGGTGTGTACTCACTACTATTTAACATGAGTTTGAATGTGATTGGTTAATTTTGAATACAGCCACATCCCCAGTTATAAGAGGGTGTGCACACTTATGCAACCACATTATTTTATTTTTTTATTTTTTGTTTCCCCCCCTAAAAGTTTTCAGTTTGTTTTTTCAACTGAATTGTTCACGTTATAGGTCACATTAAAGGTTGAAAAAGTTCAGACAGGATTTATCTTTGTCTCATTTGTTTACATCACAAAAACCTTGCATTTTAACAGGGGTGTGTAGACTTTTTATATCCACTGTAGGTCTTTGATTTGATGCCCAGAGAGCTTTGCCGCCTAAAGTCTACCCTTTGTTGTTGTGACAAGTTTGGCTTTGCATGGGACCCACCTTAACCCACTACTGAAGTCCTGGCATTATAGCCAAGCTGCTGTTAGTAATTTGTGTCAGCCAAGGGAGGAGTTGCCTACATCTGGCTGTCCCCGGTTATGTGTCTGTGACAGGAGATTGGTTGACCTTCCAACACCTCAAGCCTACAGTACTTTTATGATCCCATTCACAGAGAGCAGAGGAAATTTCTCTGCTTTAACTTTCAAGGTCAATCTTACCAGTTTGCTGTCCTTCTATTTTGCTGTTGCTTGCTCCTCACATCATCACCAGCTTCGGCGTGACTAACAATTCTCCCTTATCTTCACGACTGGCTCATTTGTCATCTCTGGATTTAGTGCAATGCGTGCACGGCCGACAATGGAGTGGGTGGAGACGATTAAAGCTTACTGCAGTCTACCCACATGCTCAATCTGCAGCATCAATAGCCTCTTCAGAGGTGGTTAAACAGTCTCCACATAGATCCTGCTGTGCAATAATGCATCAAACGTGATACCATTAAACCATTAAATGGTGTGCCTTCCGGCGCAAATTTGGTTATCAAAATAAAAGATTGAATATTAATATTAAATATAATAATATTAAATAACTTGAATTGATTAAAGTTACCTCGGGGCACCACCCTTCGAAGGACGGGAAAAGATAGCCAATTTATTGATTAAGTCTCATAAAAGTACTAAAAACCAAATTTGGAACTCTGATTAAAAAATTAATGGAATAACTATAACCAATATTACCATATAGATAGTTAGCTAAGTTGAAGGATACAGAGTGCTTACAGTGTAGAGGTTGGCAAAATTCACACTTATGCAACAATAATGAAAAACATTTGAGAAAGAAAAACATTTATTATGAAGATAATAAAGTATAAAAACTAGGGATGCACCGATATGGAAATTCTTGGCCGATACCGATATTTAAAATAACAATCTGGCCGATACCGATATTTGTGTATTTTCTTTTTGTTGTTATTCATCCACCCTTTTGTGCCAGAAAAATAATTAAATCATTATTTAAAAAGCACTATTTAAAAAATGAATTCAAGAAATTGAATCAGATTTATGAAACAATTTTTGAATTAACTAAACTTTATTTAACAGAGACATATTATGCCCATTTTACCGCAAGTTGAAATGGTTCCTTGCGATCTTAATGAAATGACTAACATATTTTGGTCAAAATACCTCAAGGATAATTTAAAACAGCACCTTTTTACCCTGTCTAAAACAGCCCTGTATCATTATAGAGAACGCTCTTCTCATTGTTTTACGGTAGCAGTATTGCCCGTTTATTAGAGGTGTTACGGCTTCTGTGTGTATGACGCATGTTGTCAGTTCCCTTGTTACCTGTGCATGAAACGGATGATTACACCACCTTCGCGATGCTTGTTTAATTAAACAGTCGGATTCCCCTGGTCCGCACCAGTTCTCAGTCAGCTGCTAGGCGCCAGCTGAGGCGCACCGCCGGAGGGTGCCCCGCCCCGCGCGAACAGAGGGTTCCCCCAGCGGTTGCAGTAGCTGAGATGATCCGCGAGAAGGGCCCGACACGCGTCCAGAGTGGCCGCCGCGTGCCGGCGATGGACACCGCCCCGCGGTCCAAGAGAAAGAAAGCCCCCGTACCAGCGACGCCGTGAGGTGCCACCGGATGAGGACCTCCCGGTGCCGCACACTGAGCCTCCGGCAGCGCGGAAAGCAGGGCGACGGAGCGACTGCTACCCCAGCTGCGGCACCTGCCCAGCGGTTTTACCACAAATATGAACATCGGCCAATGATATCGGTGAAAGTCAAGTTTATTACCGATAAGCCGATATCAGTAAACGAGGCAAATATCGTCCGCTACCGATGTTCGGCCGATAAATCGGTGCATCACTAATAAAAACCCAAACTACTAAAGATGTACTTAATATATAAAGATGTGTATGTGAGTATGTGTGTGTGAGTCTGCTTTCAAAATGGCGGCTGGCCACTCCAAAGATAACAACCCCGCTCTATTGAATGTTTACGACATGTAGCGAGGGTGTATGCGTGTGTGTGTGTGTGTGTGTGTTGGTACCAAATTAGAGAAAGTTAGTAGATGCATGCAAAGAAGGACTATGAAGAGCATAACATGAATATCATTAACTTTCAAATAACATATTGTAGTGAATAGGGGACTTACATAATTCACCCTCGGCACACTGTGGTTTACTTAATGTGTCGACGTCAGTCTCCTACGAGGGCGATGACGTCGACCCCGGGGCATGCCGGGTGACGTGATGACGTGATGACGTCAGGATCCCAAATGCATGATGGGAACGTAATGATGTCTGAGACCCCAGGGCATGCTGGGATGTTAAAAGCCATCTTGTTTGTTATTGTTTTGATGCTAATAAACGGAGCACAATTTGTGTGTCCAACTTGATGGAAGTTGCCTTTTGTGTTTCATCGCAATTTCCACACTATGTGCTGCATACTTGTCCGTAGCTGGAGGGTATTTCAGGAGACTCACCACCCGCGACGCTGTTGAGCTTCCAAGAGCTGACACAACGTAGTAGTACCGAGTCGTATCAGCTGTTATGTCCCGCAATGCGAACTGCGCCTCCGTCTGGGCAAACCATGCCGCCGCTGAAGATTCCCAGAATTCGGGGAGTTTGAGGGCCACAGCGTGCACGGCCATGGTCGGGTCCCGTTCGTTAAACACGTCAACAAACGAACGTGTTAGGATTTCAATATTTTAGCTATAGTCTGTGTCTAACTCAACTCTAAATGAATAAAGATAGAAATAGTTTGAGCCAGATAAGGCCTTCATGCAAATGATTAATAATAACTAGGGATGCACCGATTCATCGGCCGAACATCGGTAGCGGCCGATATTCGCCTCGTTTACTGATATCGGCTTATCGGTAATAAACTTGACTTTCACCGATATCTTTGGCCGATGTTCATATTTGTTGGGCACGTGCCGCAGCTGGGGGAGCAGTCGCTCCGTCGTCCTCCTCTCCGCGGCCAGAGGCTCAGTGTGCGGCACCGGGAGGTCCTCATCCGGTGCCGCCTAACGGCGTCGCTGGTGCGGGGGCTTTCTTTCTCTTGGACCGCGGGGCGGTGTCCATCGCCGGCGCGGAAGGCGGGCCGTTGGAGGGGACCGGGTACGGCGGTCGGCGGCAGCGACTCTGGACGTGTGTCGGGCCCTTCTCGCGGATCACCTCAGCTACGGCGACCGCTGGGGGAACCCTCCGGCTGGCGCCTAGCAGCTGACTGAGAACTGGTGCGGACCAGGGGAATCCGACTGTTTAATTAAAACAAGCATCGCGAAGGGCCACGGTGGTTGTTGACGCGATGTGATTTCTGCCCGACACTCAAAACAGGTCAAACTGAGGAGGGCTTGTTAAGTTATCTTGACTCACGCAGTGTAACTTGGCGTAAAAAGTATGAGCGTAGCGTCTGTTTAAGTATTTTATTCTCATGTGCATCGGCTCTATTCATCCGTCTCATGCACAGGTAACAAGGGAACTGACAACATACAGTGCCTTGCATAAGTATTCACCCCCCTTGGACTTTTTCCCATTATGTACTGTTACTAACTGGAATTCAAATAGACTTAAATAAACTTTTTCCCGTTTGATCAACAAAATGGTGCTCAGAGAGATGTTCAAAGCTCTGGATATTTTTTTATAACCTAACCCTGCTTCATATTTCTCCACAACTTTATCCCTGACCTGTTTGGTGAGCTCCTTGGTCTTCATGATGCTGTTTGTTCAGTAATGATCTCCAACAAACTCTGAGTCCGTCACAGAACAGGTGTATTTATACTGAGATTAAATTGCAGACAGGTGGACCCTATTTACTAATTATGTGACTTGCAAATGTGACTTGCGAATGCAATTGGTCGCACCAGATCTTTGTTAGGGGTTTCACAGTAAAGGGGGTGAATACATATGCACTCAACACTTTTCAGATTTTTATTTGTAAATAATTGTGAAATCCATGTAATATTTCCCCCCACTTCCAAATGATGCACTATTTTGTGTTGGTCCATTACATAAACTCACGATGAAATAAATTTTAATCTGTGGTTATACCATGTCAAAATGTAGAAAAGTCCAAAGGGGGTGAATACTTATGCAAGGCACTGTACGTCATACACACAGAAGCCGTAACACCTCTAATAAACGCAATACTGCTACCGTAAATCAATGAGAAGAGCGTTCTCTATAATGATTCTTTAACAGGGCTGTTTTAGACAGGGTAAAAAGGACATTTCATTAAGATCCCAAGGAACCATTTCAACTTGCGGTAAAATGGGCATAATATGTCTCTGTTAAATAAAGTTTAGTTAAATCAAAGATTTTTTCATAAATCTGATTCAATTTGTGTCATTAAAAGATAAGAGTGATGAAGGGCTGAACATTTTTTAAATAGTGCTTTTTAAATAATGATTTATTTATTTTTCTGGCACAAAAGGGTGAATGAATAACAACAAAAAGAAAATAAACAAATATCGGTATCGGTATCGGCTAGATTGTTATTTTAAATATCGGTATCGGTATCGGCCAAGAATTTCCATATCGGTGCATCCCTAATAATAACCTTTTCCTTCCAAGTGTTTAATCTTGAAAATTAGAATGTGTTTGCGTCACAATGCTGTTTCGTTGTTTTGGTTAAATTGTTTTGAATGTCTGTACAAACAGAACATTGTTTTGATATAGCAAGAACACAATAATCTTTTCTCCAATTGTCAACACCGTTGGCCCACATGCCATCAGCTGTGTCAAGGCTGGTCAAGAGATGAACATTTTGAGACTTGTCACTTCCTTATTCCAAAGCCAAGAAGGAGGGACTACGCCTGCGCACTTTCGAGGAGGAAGAACCAAGATCTACTGTTATAAAATAGACAGGTACCGGCTGTTTGAAGCGTTCTGATGGGTCTCGTGTTCTGATGCGACTTGTTGGATGCCCATTGCTTTGCTTATTGTTACCTTTCATTGCTTTCTAAATAAATACTTGATTGAACAAACCAAGTTTGGCTCATCTTCTCATATTTAGGATAAACGAAGCACGCTTAACAAACGTCAAGGTCACCAGTGTCGCGGGTGGTGAGTCTCCTGAAATACCCTCCAGCTACGGACAAGTATGCAGCACATAGTGTGGAAATTGCGATGAAACACAAAAGGCAACTTCCATCAAGTTGGACACACAAATTGTGCTCCGTTTATTAGCATCAAAACAATAACAAACAAGATGGCTTTTAACATCCCAGCATGCCCTGGGGTCTCAGACGTCATTACGTTCTCATCATGCATTTGGGATCCTGACGTCATCACGTCACCCGGCATGCCCCGGGGTCGACGTCATCGCCCTCGTAGGAGACTGACGCCGACACATTAAGTAAACCACAGTGTGCCGAGGGTGAATTATGTAAGTCCCCTATTCACTACAATATAATCAAAATATCACAGCAACACAAATCAAACTTATAAACATAACACGTAATCGAATAAACAGTCTTCGCTTAGCCTAGAATAATTAATAAGTCCAGTTGTGCTACCCATCCATGGAAAGGGGAAAAAAAGGTGGCTGTGCTGTTCGAAGTCCAGTGAAGTCGTCTTGCTGGTTCTGCTGCGCGATGCATCTCTTGAGCTGGTTCTTCGACAGGCTTTAGCAGTCTACTCCAGTCAGGCCTGCTTGAAGGTTGGTAGAGCTTGGATTTGGAGGTTTCCCATGCTCGGTGAGTGGAAAGCTGCACCTCTCCTCCATTGAAGTTGTGCAGAAAGAGAGGTGACCTCCTCTCGGAGAAGAGATGCTGTGTTGGATAGCCACTCTTCTCCTCTCGGAGGGTTGCGTAGAAAGAGAAAGGAGGAAGGGAGAACAGGGCTTATATTGACCTGGTGACCTCATGGGTCATGGGGCCCAGAGTGACCAATAGTGGTTGAAACTTGTGTCCCTGGTCGGTTTTCACACATCTGTGTGACGTTGCCGCATCCTGAGAGACTGAGTTCTGGAGGCTCTGGTTTGTCTCCAAAACAAAGAAAAGCATATGGTCAAGGCTTTGACTATACATGTAGGCCGAACTGTAGTCCACAAATACCAGGTCCCAACAATCCTGATCTACACAATAAGGTCAAGTTCAGAGTTACACCCAAGTGCCTCCCAAGTCTCCCGAGACAGTATATTTCTTCTGCTGGGGGAGGTGAGAGGTGGTAACTATGAATGTTTCACCTTATGGCTGGGGGGTAGTAGGCAGAAGGGGTCATTCCAAGGAGTTTGGAGTCCATAGTGGAGAGGGCCGCACACCTATGTCATAGAACTCTGCACTGTCTACTTGCCTTCAGCTCTGGGCATGGCTATTGAGAGGGATAAGCTGTGAGCCCTGAATTTTTTACCCCATCAATGAGGATGGTTTGTGGTAACGGTTGGGCTGTATTTTACATTACATTACATTTAGCTGACGCTTTTATCCAAAGCGACTTACAATAAGTGCATCGACCCCGAGGGTACAGACCCAGAACAACAATAATCAAGAAAGTACAATTTCTTCAAAGTAAAACAAAACTACAAAGTGCTATAAGTAAGTGCCATTTAAGTGCTACTAAAAGTGTTAGTTTCAAAGAGTTGTTATTTTTTTTTTTTCATTCAAGGTAAAGTCAGAAGAGGTGTGTTTTTAGTTTTCGGCGGAAGATGTGTATACTTTCAGATGTCCGGATGTCGATGGGGAGCTCATTCCACCATCTAGGAGCCAGGACAGCAAACAGTTGTGTGTTTAAAAAGTGTTTAGCGGGGGGTCACGTGATGGCGGCGAGCTGAGCAGACGTTTTTGCCGGAGCTCCGTGCCACTCGGTGCAAATTTTCCCATTATCCTGACAACATCCGGGTGCTACAAGACATTTTTGTTATGAGCATGATAGGCTATGTCCTTAGAAAACTTTTGGCCACAGTCTTTCGACGAGATGGGAAGAACCAGAGGAAATAAGGTTAAAAAAGACGCCCTGTCCGAGCCCGGCGACGACACACATGATGGCGACCTAGCCGAGCCTGATTCCGCAGATGGACTTGACCCTGCCCTTGCTAAAGCTCTGAACGTAATGACCTCCAACATTATTAAAGTTATTGATGAAAAACTCGGTCCTTTGGCCGAGACTATCCGCAAACATGCTACGGAGATCTAGACAGCTAATGAGCGGCTAGATGAAGCAGAGGCTAGGCTATTAGCAGTTGAAAACACCTCCGCAGCACAAGAGCCAAGGATCGTGGAGCTGGAGAAGCAGGTCAGCGCCCTCACGGAGAGTTTGGACATGGCCGAGAACTACAGCAGGCGTCTAAACATCCGAGTCGTCGGCTTGGCGGAAGGTGCGGAGACTGGGCAGCCGGTGGAGTTTTTCGAGTCTTGGCTACCCTGCGTCCTAAAGATGTCCACGAAGGCCGGCCGCATAAAGCTGGAGAGAGCCCAACGCTCCCTCGCACCGAAGCCGGATCCGAACAGGAGACCAAGGTCGCTGCTGCTGCGATCCCACGCGTTTAGAGACAAGCAGAGAGTCATGGAGGCGGCGCGCCAGGCGAGTCAGGACGGCGGCTTAACCTACGACGGATCCAAGGTCTCTTTTTACAGCGATTTTTCCTCGACGGTGATGAAGAAACGTAAGGCATTCGATGCAGTGAAACAGCGGCTTCGAGAGCGAGGGATGCCGTATGCTATGCTGTTCCCGGCTACTCTCCAGGTGACACACGGAGGCTCCAAAAATAGGTTTTCCACCCCGGAGGAGGCTCGTGCTTTCGTTGAATCTCTGCCTGGATGATAACTCTGCGAACGGCCGTAGCTCTTCCACCCTGGCTGGCAGATCATGCTCCTTTCATTTTATTTTTTATTTTTTCCCTAGATGTCGCTTTTTCTTGAGCACTCTGAATATTGTGAACAAAATGAATGTTTCCTAACCGAGTGGCGCGGCTGCTCGTAACGTGAATATCGCGTTTCGACCTTATTTCGTTCGCCCCCGTATGGAGGACTTTTTTCTTTTTTTTTGCATGCTTTTCATCATATACCGTCAGTTCGCTATCGGTGAGTTTGAAAGCTGTTTGTATGGTGAACAGCCCCTGTTTATTTGGGGAACGACCCTCAGTTTGTTCTTCTTTGTTGTACATTTGTTATGTTTGTTTAGTGTAGTTCATGTGTTAAGCTCAGGACATGACATGTATATAATATTTTTGTGGGGGTATCAGTGTGTTTCTATTCCTGACAGGATGAATGTGGGCTTAACCCGCTCTGACTCTCTTATTCTGCCCTGGTGTCAAATAGGGTCTTATGGCCATGTCTGATTTATTTAATATAAAGATCTGTTCATGGAACGTCCGTGGCCTCCAAAAACCTGCCAAGAGGACGGCAGTATTATCATTTTTGAAAAAGGAAAGTGTTTCTATTGCATTCCTCCAGGAGACTCACCTGGAGGACAAGGATAATGCTAAATTGCTGAGGGGCTGGGTGGGGCACGTTTTTGCCACCTCATACTCCTCTTTCAGTAGGGGCGTTGCCATTTTGATTAGTAAAAAGCTGGCATTTAGGTCTCTTGAGTGTGTCGTGGACAGCCAGGGCCGGTATGTAATTGTTAAGGGAATACTCGCAGGGAAAGAGACAACATTCATGAATCTATATTGTCCCCCAGCTTACTCCCCTGATTTTCTTTCGAAGGCTTTTGCAGTTTTTATGGAGCGGGCCTCAGGTGACTCTTTTGTGGGAGGAGATTTCAATTGTCACCTTAATCCCTCTCTTGACAAACTTCCATCTGACATTTCTCCCCCTTCTAAGCGAGCAAGGGTGCTCACTAATATATGTGTTGATATTGAATATTGTGATGTGTGGAGGCAGCTTCACCCTACTGATTCAGAGTTCACTTTTTTTTCGGCCCATCATAAAAGCTACACCAGAATTGATTACATTTTTATCCCCTCCTCAAAAATGTCTCTTGCTTTATCATGTTCTATAGGCAATATTGTGTTATCGGATCACGCCCCCCTTTATTTGGTGTATTCTCTCGCTGAGGACAGGGCATTGTCACGGTGCTGGAGATTTCAACCATACCTTCTCAAAGACAACAAGTTTATCTCCTATTTTATTTCAGAATTTAAGATTTTTTATTCTATCAACTCACCGTCCACAGATAATCCTTCTATCCTCTGGGAGACGTGTAAGATATACTCTCGTGGACTGATTATGTCTTTTGTTGCATCCAAGAGACGTGGGAAGAATGAACAGCGTAGACTTCTCGAATCTCGATTAGCTGAGCTGGAGAAAAATCATATATCTAGTCCGAGTCCTGATTTTCTTGAGGAGCTGTTACACGCGCGTACTGCACTGAATACTTTTCTCATTCAGGACTCTGAACAGTCCCTTAAATTTGCCAGGCAGAAACTATATGAGTTTGGGGACAAACCTGGTAGATATCTTGCTAATCTTGCCAAGAAGAGGGCAGATTCTCAAAATATTGTCTCTATTATTGATTCTAATGGTGTTAGATCATTTGATACTAGAACTATTAATAAAAACTTTGCATCATTTTACTCCGACCTATATGGTTCTGAACAGCCTGACAATGCCTTGTCCCTTATGCGTCAGTTTTTTGCGGATTTAAGACTGCCCAAAGCTACGGATGATCAAAAATTACAACTAAATGCCCCAATCACCAGAGAGGAGGCGCTACTTGCTTTGAAATTTATGCCATCCGGTAAGGCCCCAGGGCCAGATGGGTTTGGCTGCGAGTTTTATAAAGAGTTTAGTGGTATTCTTTTAGACCCTCTGTTGTCTATGCTCAATCACTCATTTAAGAATGGGATTCTGCCTCAATCCCTTAGGGAGGCCAACATCTCTCTCATCCTTAAAAAAGGGAAAAATCCGGACAGCTGTGCATCTTACAGGCCGATAGCCTTACTTAACTCTGACCAAAAATTGCTCTCCAAAATTTTGGCCTTACGCTTGGAGAAGGTTCTGCCCCATATTGTCAAGGAAGACCAAACAGGTTTTGTCAAGGGCCGGAACTCCTGTGATAATGTGAGGAGGCTCCTTAACATCATTCAACTAACTCAGAACTGCAAGGACCCGGCCCTCGTGTTGTCTCTCGACGCCGAAAAGGCATTTGATCGGGTCTAATGGTCGTATTTATTCTACGCTCTGGAGGAATTTGGCCTAGGCGGCAATTTTGTGAATTGGATTAGGGTTCTATATAACACCCCGACGGCAGCGGTTTTGACTAATGGGCTGAGATCCGATAACTTCCCCCTCCACCGCGGGAATAGGCAGGGTGACCCCCTCAGCCCCCTGCTCTTTGATATTGCTATCGAGCCGCTGGCCCAAGCAGTAAGGCAAAACATTTTAATTTCTGGTATTTTCGTTGGTGATAAGGAACTCAAAATTACTTTATATGCGGATGACATTTTGATACATTTGTCACGGCCCCAAACTTCTCTTCCCTGCTTGATTGAGGTCATTTCGTCATTCAGCGCCTTTTCAGGATATAAAATTAACTTTGCAAAATCCGAGGCCATGCCGCTGGGGTCATTAACATGTGATCCAGATATGGCTGAGCCCTTCCCGTTCCGCTGGTCTCCCACCGGTTTTGTTTACTTAGGAGTGCATATAACACCCACTTTTGGTCAAATGTTTAAGTCCAATTTCCCCCCCCCTATTGGATGCTATAAGGGCGGACTTGGACCGCTGGGCTCCTCTCCCTCTTTCCTGGCTGGGTAGGGTTGCTCTTATAAAAATGAATATCCTGCCTAGATTGCTGTACCCACTGCGAATGATCCCTATCTTATTATCCAACAAGGTTATCAAGGTGCTTGAAGGCTGGCTAAACTCCTTCTTTTGGAGCAAAAGGAAGCCCCGTCTCAAGATGATGAAACTTCAAATGGCAGGTTGTGATGGAGGGTTAGATGTGCCAAATCTTAGATTTTACCAACTGGCATCACACCTGCGGGTGATTGCAAGCTGGCACAATTGTGATCCAGCCTCGATTTGGCACGATATTGAATCCTCTCAGTCAAAGTGTCCCCTGTTTAATCTATTGTTTGTGAAATATCCTGAATCTGTTAAAAAATACTGTTCTAACCCTGTCACTCTTAGTACCATCAGAGCCTGGAGATCCATTCGCTCTATAGAAGGTCGGGCTCAATTATCGTCTCCTCTCATTCCCATTCTTGACAACCCGGACTTCCTGCCAGGCTGTGGCGATCAGGGCTTTAAAGTGTGGAGCACCCAAGGGCTGAAGAAAATGGGTGATCTATTTAAGGGCCAGACTTTGTTATCCTTTCAGCAGTTGCAACAAAAATTTAGTTTATCCAATCAGGGTGACTTTTACAGATATTTACAAATTAGAGATTTCATAGTTAAAGGCACCACATTAATGACTAATAACACCACTTCGTGTGTGGAGAAGACCTTGACTCTGCAGATTAGTAAGAAATGTATTACTGTTTTTTACAGAGCTCTGAACTCTAGTTCTCCTCTTACCTCACAAACCACCAAGCAAGCCTGGAAGAAAGATCTAGGCGTTGCCATAGATGATGCTGACTGGCGGGAAGTCTGGTCTCAGGCCATGAACATTTCTGTGTGTAACCGCACCAAATCCATACAGTTCAGAATTGTGCATCGCACGCATATAACACCTGTTGTCAAGAACAAAATGGATTCTAATATCTCCCCGCTCTGCTGGAAATGCAGATCTGAGACTGGTAGTTATGCCCACTGCCTCTGGTCATGTGTGAAATTACAAAGCTACTGGTCTAGTATTGTGATTGAACTGACTGTTATCTTTGGTGTCCCAATACGGATGGACCCTATGTGCCTGATACTTGGTCTCCCAGAGGGTAGGGTCACTGACAGTAAACACAGGAGACTTTTTAATATACTGTCTTTTGCTGCTAGAAAGAATATTCTACTCTTCTGGAATAAGAATGTTGTTCCAACAAAAAAGTCATGGCACAACATTGTGATGGACTGCATTCCCAGTGAATACATCACATGCATGCTTCATTCAAAAATATATTCCTTCTATAAGGTCTGGGACCCTTATTTGCAGCATATTGGGCCCACACTGTCATCTTCCTTGCTTCGTGGATTTCCCAGATCAGCCTAGCCTGTCTCTGTGACTTTGTCTTGAGTGGTTATGTGCACCTTGTGGCCTTGCTATGTTTGTATGCTCTGTATTGCCTTGTCTTGATGTGGAGGGGAGGGGGGGCGGGCTGGAAAATGTGCCCAATGTCATTTATTTTTATTTTCTTAATTATTTTCTATCTACTGTACCCACATACCCACATTTGTTTTTTTCCTTTTGTGTCGTGTCTGAGCAGTTCTGTATGTTTTGTGTTATGAGAAAATGTAATAACAAATATTATTAAAAAATAAAAAAGTGTTTAGCTTGCAGTGAGGGAGCAACGAGCCGATTAGCCGAAGCAGAGCGGAGTGAACGAGTTGGGGTGTAACGTTTGACCATGTCCTGGATGTAGACTGGACCTGATCCATTCACAGCATGGTACGCAAGTACTAGTGTTTTGAACCGGATGCGAGCGGCCACTGGTAATTTTCTTCATGGTTCAGAGATGGTTACATTACCTCCTGATTCTATTTGGCTGCCTGTGAAGTCAATATTGTTAGGATCACATACTTTTTCTAATCTAGACTGTGAATGTTAGAATGATGTGTATAATATGGACAGAAGTTGAGGCAGATTGAGTTGTTATTTTACGTTAACGGGGGAAATAAACAAAACCTTACTATAACGCGTTTCGTCTGACCTTGTTGGTGGTCCAAGACGACCGAAGACTTTGATAATAGTTTCTTGAAAAAGCCTATTTCTCCCAAATTGTCTCTTTTGCTGTTGCATGGAAAGGAGCTTCAATGCTTTCCAACATATCTCCTTTGTACGGTGGCCCTGAGAGCTCAACGAACAGCAACTTAAGAAAACACATGCAAGTTGACAAAACACAAGTAAAGTAAGAAAACATCTTCATCAATTTCACAACACAACACATTACAGAAATGCGCAGCAAATACAAAAAGTGCGCAGCAAATACACAAACGCGCAGCACCGCGCTGCAAATAGAGAAACGCGCTGCAAATAGAGGAGAAACGACAACGGAAGTGTTTCCAGAGGACAGCTAAAAGTGATGGACACGGCTGCCACAGGAGACACAAAAACGTCCAATACATCATACAAATTCGGTTCCACACAGGGGTCGGCAACCCGCGGCTCTGGAGCCGAATGCGGCTCTCCAGCCCCTCTGTGTGTGTCTGTGTCTGTGTATGATGTATTGGACGTTTTTGTGTCTCCTGTGGCAGCAGTGTCCATCACTTTTAGCTGTCCTCTGGAAACACTTCCGTTGTCGTTTCTCCTCCATTTGAAGCGCGGTGCTGTGCGTTTGTGTATTTGCTGCGCACTTTTTGTATTTCAAAAAGTAATCTGATCACACCCACTTAATATAAAAAAGCTAACAGCGACAGGACACAATGACGTGTCATTCTGTCTTGGATAGGAACAATTTTTGACTGTTAGTGCACAGGCTACAGCACATAGTATGGTAGAGTCTGTGCAAATCTTACAAAGCGTACTTTTCTTTGTTTAAAAGCTGAGTGTAAGTGGAGTCAGATTTTCTTGCCACATGGTTCTCCTTTCCTAAATCCTTACAGCTCCTTCTTCACAAGGAAAGATGTAGTGGTGGTTAGGAAAGTAGATTACTTAACTCCAAATGCTCCCCCAAGTCTATACACTAAGATCACCTACCCACTTACGAGATAAGATTTTTCCAAAATGTTTGCAGTATTCCTTTGTGGAAGATTAAACATTTATTAGCAGTAGTGTTAGTGGTATTTTAACTGATGAGGTATAGTCTGTACATGAATAAATGCTGGGTTCAATGAATTGGTAAACCTGCAAAATCACCAAGATGCAAAGATAAAAAAGTTACTGGTTCAGCTTATTTGTTTAAAACAACTTATCGCTTCAGTTTGCATGCAACCGCTCCAAACTACCTAGAACACTGTAGCATAAAAATAAACTGAACAAACAAGTGTTAACTGAACTAAATGTTAAATGATGGAAAACAAGTCAAATGGTTAAAAAAAGTCCAGTTTAATAATAAGACTGTGGCAGTGGGATGTTTCAAGATATATACACAAAACATCTTTGAAATCACAAAGTATGCACAACACAATCAAGTCTGGAGTCCCACAGGGATAATAAGGAGACTGATATAAACTGATATCGGCTTTTCATTATCACAAAAAAAGCAATCTATAAATAAAACATACTATACACATTTTTATATAAAAAAAAGACTAATTGTACAGATATAACTGTCATGTTGAACAACGTTTTTTTTTCTGGACATGTAAAATAACGTTTCATGTGTAGGGCTCCAATTTGCAGCAGATTGTACTCAATCAATTCCTGAGATTCTGCTTTTTAGATGAAAAGTTAGACAATTTTTTTTAATACCACTGTGGTCTGCATGGTCTGTAGCTGTTTCAACAGAAGGTCTGAGACACTTGAAAATGCAGCATCTACAATAATTTTAACCTTATTAAGTGATTTCAAATTCTGATGGTTACTGAACCTGACACAGATGTCACTGGTGTTAATACCATCTGTTTTTCTCCATGCTTGTAGAACGTCAGCCTTCCTCTTGAGGCCATGTTGAGATTTATTTGACTGCTCCAGAAATTTTAAGAACGACATTTCAAATCCCATAGGTTTAAAGGAGGCCAGTGGAGCACTCTGTTCAGCCATTTCCTCTTGCAGTACTGCAGGGCAAGATGAGTCTGATTCATCGCCCTCGCTGTAAACTATGTTGATCTTTGTTGTACGTGGTATTTTCTTGCGCGTCACTATTTCTTCAATTAGTTTTCGTGGACGCCCTCGTTTGCGTTTGATCACCACAGAACCATCAGAACTTTCCTCATTAGATAATTTGCTCCCCAACAATTCAGTAGGGATTTCTGCAGTGGTCCTTTTGCGTAGGACAGGCTTTGAATATCCATATTCTCCTCCCTTTAGTCCAGCATCTGCTATCAGCTCATTGTCTGACATATCAGAGGTGTTGTCAGATTTTGAGTCGTCACTCCTGATGGACCGGTATTTCTGCCGGGGAAACTTTTTGCAGAATATAAAGTGACTCCTTTGTTGTTCAAGGTACTTCTCTGAGAGCCCATGCCCCATGTAATGTTTCAATATACCCCGCTCTGATTTCATGACTGACTCACAACCTTTAATCATACAAGGATATTGTAGAGGGAATTTCTTAGTGCATATTGCAGATGCCTCCAATTTAGATTTCAAGGAGGGTTTTCCATACTTTGTCCAGTGATTAGCTTTTGACTTGCCAACTCTTCTTATGTCTCTTCCCTTCCGTAGGATCTTTTTATTGCCCTCAATATTTTCCTTTCCATTACTTGTCTTCGTAATTTGGTGATGCAATGTTTTTGAGTTCTGTTTCATTCCATCCACTTTAATCAGTTGATTTTTTAGTTTAGGCTGGTACAAGTCGTGGTGCTTTTTCATGACATGTCTGAGAAGGTTTGACTTTGTTGCATATGAACGGTCGCAGCCTTCAATTTCACACTTGAACGAGCCATTTAATTGTTCAGCTTTGGCTAACTTTACATCTTTGTGCTTTTCTTTGACATGCCCAACATACTTCCAGAAAGTAGTGAAGGATGCTGTGCATCCTTGGTGGCCACAAGTAAACTTGCGAAGCTTGATGCTAGAAAATAGATTATCAACCTTATCAAGACTGAATTCATGCAGCTGAAGGTAGTGCTGCAAAAGGTTGGGAACCTCTTGGAAAACTCTAGAGCAGTCTTTGACTTGGCATCTGAATTCACAAATTTGGACGATCTCTGCCTCTAGATCATCATCATGTTCCATCATTTCATGAAGTCCTTCTCCTGGATCCTGCTCCTTGTTCACCTCCAATGCTGACAAAGCAGACTGATGAACAGCTCTGTAATGGAGGATGAGATTATGCTGGATAGTGAAGGCTGCCAGACAGTGTTGATGAACGCAGCGATATGGTCTGTATGAACTCATTACATCATTTGAGTTGTTCTCTTTGGACTTCTTGGTAATATCTGTGATTGGCTTCACTATTGGCTGCCTGTTGATAGATAGTTTGTTTAAAGGCTGAGGTCCTGTGAAGGTCTGCGCCTGTAATTGTGGAGTTGGCGATTGGTTGGGCATAGGGGCTGTTTGTAAGGGATGAATGACTGTGGAACGGTTGTCATTTTGAAGTTTCTGTTTAGTTATGTCCATGTTAATATGTGTCAAACATGCCCTGTTCACCAATGCTGGATTAGTAGTAACCACTTTGGTTTGAGCCAAAGAGGCTTGGTTGGTACTAACAGGCCACTCTTGAATAGCAGCAGATGCAAATGCTTTGTCATTCCTGCGCTTCATATCTAGATCTGCAATTTCTTTAGCTGATAGGTTGTGAGCTGAATGATAGTGAGAGCGAAGGTTTGAGTTACGAGTGAATGTTTTACTGCACCTTTGGCATTTGAAGGGAGCATATAGGCCATATCTTTTTTTCACCAAATTCACCATCTCAAGCGTGTAGTTGTGAATTTTGGAAAGGTGTTTCCATAGCGATTCACTTGACATTGAACTAAATGTGCAGGTTTCATTCTCACACGTAAACGGTTTAACATTGGGGGACGATGTCAAGCTATGCCAAGGGATAATTGCAAGTCCCATCTGGCTGTTGACAGTATTGGTATTTTGCTTCATGGGAGAAGAAGTCTGATCAGTTATTTCTTTGACCAAATTCAGCCTATCAAATGCATTTTGAATTTCTGTCAGCCACAGTTGCTGGCTGGCAGATAACTTCTTGGGTTCCTGATTTGTATCATTTTCAGCAATTCCTGTGGGGCTCGAAACCGCCTGTGGCAGTGTGGAGGTCTCTCTGAAATGAGTAAAGCTGTGCATGTTTAGTCGTTGTACTTTGCCAGAGGGTTCTGGGATGATTACAGACTTTTCTTGAATTACAAGTCTTGTATCACTCTTTGCATTAGAAGGAATCTGATCAAGCACAGAGTCACTGAGAGGGCTACACATTTGACCAAAAGACATGTGATTCTTTGTATCGGCATTGGGATCAGTGTTGTCTGAAAGACATGAGCTGTTTCTACGTTGAAAGTCACCGGCCAGAATCTGCTCCCGTAGTCTCTTTTTAATATTTTTCTCTGTTGTCATCCATTGTGTTTCACCTTGCTTGCCACTAAGCTGACTATCAGGTAACTCTGTCTGCATTATTGGGTTTGCATCTGTACCTAGAGACGGAATGGTTGTCCCAGAGTAATAGACTTCACTGTGGGTTGGCCCAGCAGTTAAGTAGTTTGTGGGAACACTGCCAGAATCAGCACGTTTTTCTGTGAGGATTGGAGAAAGAAGTGGGTCAGAAAATTCCCTTCCACCAAATGTATCAATGGTTGGCTGAGGATAATGAGCTGTACTATACAAGTTGACCTCCTGCCTCTCCTCTCTCTCTAGCTGGACATTTTCTGTATGCAGTATGACTGAGTTTTCTGGCAATTGCTCATTGGCTCCAAAGCTAACACAAGGGTTTTGAAACAATGGCTGAGGAGTAGGTGTGTGAACAAGAAGATCAGCCATTTTTGATTCAGTCATGATTTGTTTGAGAATGTTATCATTTGACTTACCATTCCTACATGCCGTCAAATTATCTTGCTGATAGCTTGTTGAAGGGTAATCTTTTGTGGCAATTGTAACTGGCTGATGAGGCTTTTCTTGATACAGAGCAGCCGGATTATAAGAAAACTGTGGCGGAGCGGTGCCAACTGTTTGCTCTGAATTAAGGAGGTCAAGAAATGATGTGGGCACATCTGTGTTTTCGTACGGTTTGCAGATTGTACGCTTTGACAAGTGGCCTCCAAGGGATTTGGGACTATTAAATTGTCTAAAACACCTGCAACAAACAAATTTGCCATCCTTCCTAATGGCAGGCCATTTGGTTCTTTTGTTTCTTCTGGCTCGTTTTTGACTTTCAGTGATGACCATACCATTTTGAGGTTGGTTGTTAATGCTTTTCTGGCTTGCAGAGTGTGGAGAGGGAAAATTGGACTGTGCATTATTTTGCATCGACTTATTTGCTGCCTTGGAACCTGAGAATAAATTGCTCTGCATCTTTAATGGATATGCTGGAAGACTGTCTTCCACTTTTAATGACACTCCATTTGCAGCATCAAAGCACAAGGGGAAAACAGACTGGGACCCATTTTTCACAAGTTGTGACTGCAAGTTAATGGTTGATCCCATCATTGAGGAAGTTGGCAGAGCCAAACTGCTAGAATTTAACTGCAAATTAGATAGATAAACCTGGGAAGAGCCACAACTTTGAATTTGTTTACTTCCAAGGACTGAGTGCCAGTTTTGACTACCTAAAACTTTGGACGGCATTGTTATTGGACTTTTATCACTTCCTAATTGAGATAGAACAATAGGATTTAACACATTTTCCATCAGGAGTGAGGCATTCTGGTTGGGGACAGCTGAAGAACGGGAATAGGGAGTAGTATACTTTGTGCCCAGGTCAGTATATGGAGGTGATTGGATAACATTCTGCCTCTGAGCTCCATGAACTAGTGCTTGGTTACTGTGCTGACTGTGAAGTGAGGTGACAGAACCTAGATGTCTAACAGATGTGTTCTGTGCTGAAGGTTGGGTTAACTTGATTTTAGTTCGAGCGACTTTCCATTGCTCATAGAAATCAGGGTGAACCGTTTTCATGTGCTTGGTAACACTTCTGTGTGAGCTGTAGTGCCTTGTACACATTTCAAATGCACATTGAAATCGTTCCCTCTCTCCTGGAGCAGGACCTGTGGTAGTTGAGGATGACACAGAGTTCACTGGTCTTTTCTCAATAAGTGGTTGGGGCAGTGATCCTGATAACAGGCTGCTGCTGCACATTTGATGTTGCTGTCCTGGTAATGGTAAGCTGCAGTCAGAGTTGCAACTGACCAATTCATTATTGACATAACCAGGGAACATTTGTGGTTGGTCCTGTAAATCATGTGTATTACAGCTAAGTGGCACATTACCCAAATTATGTTCAAATACATGTATGGTTTGATTCTGCTGAGTTGGTCTAATATAATCAAAATAATGACCACCTGAACCGTCTCTGTGTCCAATAGGATCAATGTGGGAATTCAAAGGCTCAGTCACAGAATGGTGTAGACTCGGTGTCTGACTGGTTGAAAAATCACACGGTCTTTCGGAAACCCCTCTTTGCTCTTCTAGGGTTTCTACAGGTGCTTGTGAAGATTTCAGCAATCTTTCAAATGACACTGGCAGCGTTCCATGATCTGGATTAACTGCATTTTCAGTGTTCCAGTTCTCTTGGGAATTATCTTGTAATTGTGCCTTGTGATTTGAAAGCATTTGTTCAATGAGTGAAGGAGCAGTCTGCATATTTTGTGAAGTCTGTTCAGCGGCTGTAAGGTCCTCCTCAGTGTCATGCTCATCTTGGTGCAAATCCAGCTGCTTTTGTGAATGGAATACCATCGCACAGTCCACAACTTTACAAGTGAAAGTATTATAATGCTGTGCCTCATGGTCATACAGTCTGAAGGCCTCATTGAAAATCTTTCCACAATTGGGAAACATGCATCTAGCCTTGAAAACAGAATGTGTTTTCCTGTGGATAAGGAGCTCAGTGTTAGACAAGAAACTTGCCTTGCAGTTCAACTGTATACAGATATAAGGCTTCACACCACAGTGGACCTGTAAATGATCGTTAAGATGTGTGACATTAACAAAGTGGCGACGGCAGTACTGGCAAATAACCTTTTTCCTTTGCAATTCAAGGAAAGTCTTTGCTTCCTCGTTGTCCCCATGGGCTTTAACATGTGCAATGAGATTTTTGAAAAATTTAAAATTCCTTCTGCATTTTCCAATAGGGCATATATTTTCTTCACTTCTCTCTGTGCTAAATCTGTCCACTCTGGCCTGAACATTATCAACAAACCCCCCATTTTGTCCAAGGGAGGCACCTTTATCATAGATTGCATTTTCTGTCTTGGCCTTTAAATCTGCAAAAACAGGAGAGGCCATTTTAAGATTAGAAGACTTCTTGTTTGTTTTTAGTGCAGTGAGCCTTTCCTTGCTTGACTGTTTAACATGTGATGTTACATGGGGAATCAATACATCTTTTGAGGAAAAGGTTTGAGCACATATAGGGCAGCTGTATACTCCACTGCTCAGATGAGTCTGTGCATGGCGTACAATCCTGTGGCCAAGAAACTCTTTGTCACAAAGCACACAATATTGCATATATGCCTGCCAGTTTCTGAACCTAGCTGAAATGAAACCCTTCTCCCTCATTTTCTTCATTTCTCTGTTCTTCTCTCTCTTGTCTTTGACATCTTTTAGTTCATAAGTCCCATTAACTAAATGGTCTGGCATATTCTTAGACAACTCCTGGCTGAAAAAATCTTCTTCTGGGCTCTCTGTATCATTCAGCAGGTCAATTGATGACACAATTGAAGCTTCTTCACCCATTAATGCAAGACAATGACGCTTCAGTGCTTTCCAGTCCCAGAACTCTGGGTCAAAAGGCCACTGGGTTTTAAAAACCAGTAGGAGTTCGCAGCGTAGTGAGTTGGGAATGGGCATATTTTCCTCCTCTAGTTTTTGATCTGGTTCATTGTAAAGAGTCTCAACAGCGTAATATGAATCCACTGTGGGCTCCAGGAGAAACTCAGTCAGCTGACAGGCTCGCTTGACCTCCAAGTCAGTAGGAAGCAAACAGGAAATTGTTTTACACACTGTGGTCTTGGTGTTTCCATCATCTGATTCCATTTGTAGAGCCCTTATGCACATGTCAATGCATACTGGGAGTCCAATGCTGTCAATCTATAGAAAAAAGGAGAGATTTAAGTCAAGACAACTATTCAGAATCACTTGTAAGACTTTCATCATTGTTAAAGCAATTTTATATTTGACAAAAAAAACTATATAAATTGTAAAGGATTATACCTTGTTCAGCAAAGCAACATTTCCAGCAACAACAACTTATATTACATTAAGCTGCTCATTGATGTTAATTCCTCAAATCATTAGCATCAAAGTTTTGAAGCAAGGTCATCCGACCGTTTCAGTCAACAGCGGCCGGTGGCCGCTGTTGACTGAAAGCCTCATTAATGCATTTAGTATAATGCAAGAGAGACTTTAAAAGTATTCAGATGCACTACAGTACACACTACATGAATTTCTGTCATGTGATTGGGAGTCTGTTACCAGACTACATTTGATCACGAAAACACACACAAGTAGAAACCCAGTGAATCAGAATGATCCCTCTGGTCTTGTGTTCTGCTAAAGTGATGCATTTCAATCAAAATAACAACCACCTGAACCTCCTCTGTGTCCAATAGGATCAGAAAGGTGGGAATCCCTAGGCTGTATCCCAGAATGATGTAGAGTTGGTGTCTGACTGAGAAACCACTAAATGCTGTCCTATGGTTTCGTCAGGTGCTTGTGAAGATTTCAGCAAACTCCCAATTGACACTGGCGGCGTTTCATGATCTAGATTGACTGCATTTACAGTGATCGGTTTTAATGAGAATTCTCTTGTAATTTGTTGGTGTGATTTGAAAGTATTTGTTCAAATAGTTAAGGGCCAGAGTGCATATTTTTTTAATGCTGGTCACGTAACTACATTTGATCATCAAAACATACACAAAGTTTGAGGGTGAGTCCGGCTGATCCCCCTGGGCTTCCGTGTCATTCTACACACAGACAACTAACACATTACGCTAGAGCATGGGTTCCCAAACTTTTCAGCCTGCGACCCCCAAAATAACGGTACCAGAGACTTGCGACCCCCACTGACCCTGTATGTGATATGTAAGGTTGCGCACAGCCAGACACAAGCACTATTAGTCCTATGCAAACACATGAATTAATACAACACAAAAGAACAACAGCCTTACAGCCATGATATTATTGTATAATACTTTAAGAAATAGAATATAACCAGAATAAAGGGAATCTCCCTAAACACTCCAATGCAGTTTTCCCAAGCTAGTCCCTATTCTTTTAGTTTTGTAAAAATGTCCTCATCCGTGCATGTCCCCTCCAGCTTGGAGCAAACATATTACGATTTCCGTCAAAACTGTATCTGACCAAAACAAGCAGATGGGCAGAGTTTAATATATCTTTGGATTCATCCAACTGTAGAGCATATTTCCCTTTCTTAACTCTATCACTCCAGCTGGCACTTTATGACCTGGGCCATGTCGGTGATGCGCCGGGCAATAGTCCGGTTAGACAGCGGCACTGATTCCAGCTGACGGGCTAATTTATCCTCATGCATTGCCGGATTTATAGCTACAGCAGCAGGATTAATTAATGTTTTGTCGATTGAATGTGGCTTTTTTTGCCTGTGCAATTAAATATGCCACCTCATATGATTCCCTTTGAGCTACGGCTGGGATATCTGTTTGTTTAGTATAAGGACTTTCTTTTAGCCTTGCAACTCTCACTCCTTCCGCTTAACCGTGTCGTAATAACCTCAAGGGTTAACAGAGAAAAAGGAAAAAACTGATAGAAATGGTTTTAATTGAATGGTTTTATTATAATTTCAACTAATTTATCTATATATTTATACGATAAGGGGTTCAATATTCAAATTTAAAATATTATAAAAATTATTATTTTTTGGGGGGGGGGAAGGCATCTTGCGACTCCCCGTTGACCCTAGCCCGCGGCCAACCTATTGGTCCTTGCGAAGGATCATACAGACAATCCACTGAGGAAGTTTCTTCTTCATTTCACTGTGCGGTTAAATGGACAACAATATTAACAACGATTTTGCCCCAATGATCGATCCACTGAATTGACACTTTAAGAGTGGACTCATGGACATTAAAGGGCCCATATTTTACACCTTTCTGGGATGTAATTGGAGGTATTGGTACCCCTAAGATAATATATCAGTGGGAAAAACTGCTGCAATGGGTATTTCCATGTCTTCATTTCTGCCTCTCTCTGGCGCTGCAGACAGAACAGGCTGTTTTCATTTGCCACTTGAGCCACTCCTATGATTGGCTGACTGCACTGTGAGTGACACGCGACCAGGCCTATCACCGGTCTCATTCTGGCGCATTTACTATCTCTGCCTGTAAACGCAGCTGAAAGTCACATTGTTATGTTTGCAGCTATAGAAGACCTGCCACATATTTACAGTCGGTTAAACAGGACATTTCTGAATGGTAAGTTACACCGTCCTCATGTTTGTTCAAGTTTTAGCAGGTGCATCGGCCAATTTAGGAATAAGAGGAGTTACATTACGGAGGTTCACAAAAGAGTTTCAACAGTGGTTTGTTGTGGTTAGCCTGTAGTAGCTAACAAGCTGCTAGCTCAGCAAAATGTCTGCTTGGTATCGCGTTCGGTGTGGAGGGGTGGTGGTTTCAGAGTCTGGACTTATTAATTATTTTAATTAACACATTTTCCTAATCTGATACTGGTCCACACTTTATATTCTTTGTTATTTCTTGTCTAGTGTAACCCACACACACATATGTGTGTAATCAAATCCGTTGGCATCTCACTGCTACATGTGTCATCACCAGCTTGACCTTTGCATTGATTGGCTACAGTTGTCTCCACCACGTCTAGATATTTAGACCGCTAGAAATCTTGTAAGAGTCTGTAATGTGTCTGCAGGCCCACTTTAGTTAGACGATTCCATTACGATATAGCAGTCAACGATTCGATTTTCTATATTACATCAATTAATACAATCAGAGAAACATGAACTCCGTTTTATGACGAAAGTGCTTTAATAAGTACTATAGACTGATGCCGTTATCATAAAAAATGATTTTCAAATAAAAAATAAAAATCTGACAATTAGTCTATGACAGCGGTCAGTGCTCTACAATCTGATGTGACATTCATTCAGTTTAGACTTGCGTGCTGCACCTAAGGCTTAAACTGGGTCTTCTCTGATTATAGCCTTTACTGCATCAAGGTAGCTCCGCCTGGCCCCCCTTAGCAGCGCCACTGTACTAAGGCGCATTACTCCGCTGGTCAACAAATGACTATGCTACTCTGGTTTTCTAAACCGATCTGTATAAAAAACGCCTGCATTCCACTCGTCTCTGTCCCTCTTCACACACAAAAACTGATAATCCCATGTATATAATTATTAATCGATGCTGGATCATGACTCCGGATCGTCCCACTGACCTTAACACTAATGTTGTGTATTTGTGCGTCACATTACATTACATGCGTCTCAAACTCTAGAGCGAATCAAACAAATACAGTGGTTGTGAATCGTATTTACACATAATAGAAAGGTAAAAGGGTAGACGTTATGTTTTATACATGACCCACACTTTGATAATTCCATCACAGCTGACTGTTTACTGACCTCTGATTGGATGACCTTGATGAGGAACAGGATGTGGTACACAGTTTTAGAAAGTAGGGATATCTGGCGGCATTTGTCAAGGAAAGCCTGCTCTGATGGCTCCAATCGCTTCAGCAGCTTGCTCCAAAACAGAGTGAGCTCCCTAGCATGAAGAAAGAGAATTCACATACCGATTATTGTCCCATCATTAACAAGAGGCATGCTCGGTGAGCTCTTACCGCTGCCAAGGCTAATCCCCTTCCTATCATGTTAAGGAGTGAACAAAATCCTGGAACTGCCCATTCATCCAGATCCGCTGAAACCTAATTATTGCGTTTTTCTTTGGTTCATGCTCAACAAACTTATGTGGGGGCTTTGAAAAATCGGAAGGAATAACATTTTATAAATACATATATCAATACCAATTCTGCTTACATGTGTAATTCTTCATAAATTCCTGATCAATTCTCTGTGTGTAAAATAAAATATGCTACACACAGTTTTAAATATGGAGGTAAATTATATAATGTATGGATTCTGGGACTAATGCCACGTTTTTAGGATTTGGTCTGGAAAGAAGTAATCTTTTTTCTCCCTCCACGAAACAAGGAAAATGGGGTGGTTTCTTACCAAGCACAGTATATATCTCCTTGAAGAACCTGTCGGTTGAGGAAGGCGGAGCATAAACTGAAGGCAGCCAGCTCATCTCCGTCTGACTCCAAGTTGCAGATCATTTCCAAGGCATCACGACAGTCCTCCTTTGAAAGCTGTAACAGATTGATGCCATGTATATATTGAGTTTCAACACACACACACACACACACACACACACACACACACACACACACACACACACACACACACACACACACACACACACACACACACACACACACACACACACACACACACACACACACACACACACACACACACCTTCTACAAGGTATGATCACATCTTCTATCCACATGAGACACTTGCATATTGATTTTGAAATTCGGGGCTACATACTCAGCTATGTGGGTATTTTTTATGATATAGGACGAGAATGTGAATATCCCTTGTACATTGTAAGGTTTTCTGCACAATTTAAGTAACCAATTACCAGTAGATAGTTAGCAAGTGTTAGTGGCCGTCAGGGGATGTTTGGGACATACAGTAACTTTGGTTGTGTACCTTAGCATCATCAAGTGTTTTGGCCTGTAGATCATACATATTACCAGACTACCTCCATCTCTTTTTAAATTAAACGCTCTACCATTTTAGAAATTACACCAAGATGGAGATTATCCAATGTAAGTTCTACCGCACTCATTAATCCCTACCACCAGTTGATGTTAACGGATGTTAGGGATATATATTCAATTGTGTACTATCATCAGGTGTTTCTGTCTTTTAATCACAGGGCAAGCCTTCTTAGGCAGGCCCACCACAGATTTGTGTATACTAACCTCTTCCATGAGCTGATCCTGTTCAGGGCTGGAACAGAGGCAGACAAGGTACATCTGCTTGAAAGGCCCCTTCTCTTGGAAAACAGAACATTCAGAGCACGTCTTTGCTAGCCGTGCAGCCTCTCCCAACTGCTTCTCCTTCATCAGCTGCTTCACTCTCATCTCCAACAGGACCTGACCCTCCTGTACCAGGAACTCCTCAACTGAAAAAACAAAATTGATGGATGGATCCATGTAGATACTTTTTGATCGCCAGGGAAATTTTGGAAATACAATTATCGATTATAATTTCGTTCTGACTAAATTGTGTTTTAATGTTTTTATATGTGCAACTCTTGCTAAATATAAACAAATACTGGAAGTGACAGTTTTCTTCCTAGCAGCAACTACAGACCAGTTGATAAATAATATTTTCGCTCAATCAAACAGACAGGTTTTTTCCAACAGGATATTGAGTAGCCAACAAGTAGGAAAAGGTACTCAGCTAGGGGGTTAGGGGACATGCCCTTTGGAGAAATAATTTGGCCACACAAATTTGGTGCATTTAGGACATTCTAATGGCACTATTCTTTAATACACACCAAAATTTATTTTCTTTGTGATCGTGAACATGCATTGATTTATTCAAATGAAAAATCAGGAATTATGAAACTAGGAGTAAACATTCACTTTGTTTTACACAAAACAGGGGGAAATAACAAGATCTCCTAACGGAGACAAAGATGTGATGGAGACAAAATTGCAAAGCACACTGTACAATGTTAAGGACATACATGAATATGGCACGTCTGCATTGCTGTGTACATCCATCTCTCGATGGAGAGGAAAGGAATGGCTGGAACTAGGTACAACATACTGTGTACCGAGAAGGTGCTGAAAAACTCTTGTGTTGTTATGTACGAACAATAAATATGTGTTCATGCAGGATCAACTGTAGCCATTTACTTTAAATATAGTTTCGCCACTAGAACAGAACTGGTGAAGGATGTCTTTTCACAGAAAGCATTTCATTCTCACATTCTACATTTTGCAACATCCTGCTCAACATTGAAGTCTATCATTTTCATCTCTCAATCCTGAAATAAACTTTCTATTTGTTTAAGCCTATTAGCGAACATCTTGCCTACCTTATTATCTGCAAAATGAAGTCGTAATGCTCTAAATAAAGCAAATTAATGAAACTGAGTGGGCTGCATGGTCACCAACAAGAATGGTATGAAAACAGTTTCAATTACAGTGAATTTAATTGGAAGACATTAGGATGCAGTCTCTTCTAGAGTAGGAGTTATGTTGGTTCAGATATAATGTATACGTCCTACTAACTGGACTGACCATACGCCACATGTCAGTAACTTATAACTGTGTCTGAAACTCTCTAATATTCATGAGGTACACATAAAAATGAGAGCTTCTAGAACTCAGTTCTCTAGGATTCTCCATCTGACGGGCAAAATACTTTGACAAGAGCGTGAATGCGTGCTGCATGGAAAACCATGTATCGCAGTTTTGCCATCTTTTGCAAGTACTTCGTATGAGACTAAAGCCAGACTCAACATAAAAAACACACAACACGCAATATGCCAGTCCTGTAGCCTGCATTTAAAATGTAGGCTCATGGTGACTGTGGCAACTTTGATGCCGTTTGTTTTTTTCAGAAATATGTTTTAGGTCTCACTAAATATCATCATTCACGCTGTACGCTGCGTCAGACCAAATGGAGCGCTCCACAAGACTTCCTCCAATTCCATACTTCTCAAAGATTCAAACTCGCCTGTGGAGAGATGTGCTTGTCACACAGGCAGTGCCCCATATACCCCATTACTGGGGCACCGAAATTAAGTAATTCCGTATGACACAAGCAGCCAGTGGGCATAACGGCCCAGGGCCAAACTTACATACTGACCCCTGCCATAGTCTCTCTATAGCAGTTTTTGATTTGACACCCAGATAAAAAAAATTACTGAAAATTTGCTCCAGACAGTTTAATTTTCGTTGACGAAAACTATAACGAAAAATATTCATTAACGACCCTTTTCCCATGACGAAGACGTAACGAAAACTGATCTTTGAAAATAAAAACTATGACTAAATCTATTTTAACTTTCGTTGACGAGACGAGACGAAAATGTTGGTGGTTGACCAAGTCACAATCATTTTTAAAACATCATCGTATCAGGCCGTCATGAAGTATCAGTAGCGGGCGAGTGAGTCTGTGGGTCTGTGTGTGTGTGTGTGTGCCTGTGCGCTCCCAGATAGCGCACCGGTCCGTAGCTCCGCCCCCCGCGCACTCGCTCAGGGAGACACAGTGAAAGCAGAGCTCGTTCTCGTGGAGCAGCCGCTCAGTGACTGCTTCTTAACTATGGAAACAGTGAAAACACAGTTTCTCTGGTCTCAGCTGCTCAGAGATCAGCGCCGCAGCTTCTTGATCAGAGCAGAAGCTGCAGTTGGTTTGAACCGAGCTGCAGTTTCTGTGTTCGCCTCCAGTCTGACCTGCTCTCACTTTTTGTTTTCACATTTAAAACTAAATATATATTTTTAAGCTATTAGGCTGCAGCTATATGTTTTTATAGAAAAGGCGTTTAATGTGGCTATTAAATGTGACTAAAACTAGACTAAAATGTAATTCGTTTTCGTCGACTAAAACTAGACTAAAATGTAATTCGTTTTCGTCGACTAAAACTAGACTAAAACTAAGAAGGATAAAAATGACTATATGTGACTAAAACTAATTTTCATTTTTGTCAAAAGACTAAGACTAAGACTAAATCAAAAATAGCTGCCAAAATTAACACTGGCTCCAGATATCTGTAATTAGCAACCTTGGTTACCAATAATAAGTATGCCTGGAAAAAAGAAAACTATACCCCTCATTTCATTTGAGTAAGACAACAATAACACAGACACAACTAAAGACTTAAGCCTGAAACATGCTTCTGCGACTGCGTCTGCGTCTTTTCACGCCGCTGTGGCGCAAGACTCGTTGTCATTCATGCTTCCCCAACCGTTGCGCGTCTTACAAAGCAATTCCGCGCCAGAACACTAGGCGGAGTAATGCTTTTTGTCGAAGACGACCTGAGAGACGCCTTCTTTCTTCTTCATCGATTGTTTATTTACATAGCTACTGCGGCTCCTTGTAGCCTTTTTCAGGCGGACAAATACGCCAGTCAGTGACGGGTTACACAAGTGGACATACTTTCGGATCTCTTCTGCCAAACGCTCTTCTATTTGGTCCATATTCATTCTTCTAAATCTCCCGTTGTTTCTGCCTGTATTATGGGGCATGAAACCGGAAATGCAGCTCCAGAAGGGATGTAGAACAGACCAATCACAGCCTTGCGGGCTGAGTGAGCTTGCGGAGCTTTGCCGTAAATTTTAGAAAAGTGGGGCGGCGCCCGTCAGCACGTAAGAAGGGATACATAAGCACGTAAGGGACCCGGAAGGGCTCTTGCGCTTACGGGCCCGTGAAAACGCAGAGGCATGTTTCAGGCTTGAGTGCAGGAACTCACCTTGTTTTGTCGGTAGATTTCCGTTGGACAGAAGGCTTTGCAGGACATCATTTGTCCAAACGCCATCATACTGGCCCAAAGCACAAAGCAGGGACAGCTGGGCGAGTCCATTCTCCTGCAGCTTACTGTGAGCAAACTATGGATACCAGCAAAATTCCATTATTTAAAGTCTCATGGTTTTGGGACATTCTGATTTTTGAGGCTATTTAAATCAGACTTGGGTAGACTGTGTATTGCACAAGAAAAGTGAGTGCAAGTAATTAGTCAAATTAAAGGTTGTGAACCATGGATATGATAGTTTGAAGCGTTATTTCCTTAGCTTTGCACAGTTTCTGAACAATCTCAGACATTTCAACTCCATACATAAAGGAAATTATTGCCTAGTTTTTTTAGGGCCATGTCTTTCCCAAATTTAGAATCTAAATCTTTACCTTCACAGATGACTTGAATTTTTTCCATAAACCATCTGGGATGCTCTCCTTCAAAGACAACAATAGTTCCACAAAACTCCTGAAGAACATACATACAATTAACAAACTTGATACTGGTTCTGCAATTAAAATGTGAAAACATACAATGATAGGGAATACAGGGAATATGTACTGTAACTTCTATTTCAGGGTATCATTCAGCATAATAATTTGACCCCATATGTTGTATGACGTTTAACAGTTTTAAATAGTACTTACAGTGACAGCCTCTCAACCACAAGAGGAACATTTTCACACTGCAGGGAGAGGTACGGAGAGGCCTGGGCATAACTCAATAAAGCGACGATGTACACTTCCACCAGTGGTAGAGGATCTTCTTCTATCTTCCAACGACCTGCGTACTCCAGAAGCATCTACCGAGAGGTAAGAACATTTACTTCAAAAATAACATTCAAAGAGTGTTGTCCTGAGTCAGTGATAGAGAAGGCTGGCTGGCCATGATGAGGTTACACCACCCATTGGACGTTCTGCCTGCCTGTCAGGAATTATATGTCTCTCACAGGAACATGCAAATCTGAAGCTGCAACTACTGTCATCATAAGTTAACCACAATGTTGTCACAGAGCTCGAGAGTGTGACCATTCTGGTCGTAAATAAAAGGTGTATTATTTATGTGCCAAAGCGCAGAGTGAAACATTTTGGATGCACCTGAATTATGTGCTGATGCATCTAAATGGAAAAGTTAGGCGCACCATAGGGCTGCTCAATTATGGAAAAAAATCATAATCACGATTATTTTGGAAAGTATCAAAATCACGATTATTTAAACGATTATTAATATGTGCCCTTATTCTGAAGTCAATGCATTATTTTTTTTATTACTTCCGGTTCCGGTAAACATCGATGATGGCTGAGTGTCTTATTCCTCCGTGAAACCAGGATATCGGTGCCCGGTTATTCAAACCCTTAATGATGGCAACCCTAACACTCTCAGACCGACTGACCAACGCGGAGAAATGCGGGTCCGGTCTGAACAGCCAGGCGGGAGCGCGCTTGAGACTAGCGGTGCGCGGCACGGCCGCTACATGGTCTGCTGCTGCCCTCCCGGCTTTTTCACTCGCGCTGTTTTTTTCACCGGCGTCACCACACACACAACTTGCCTCCTTCACTTTACAGCTGCCTGAGAGTGAGAGCCAGACAGCTGGGCCGCTGAATGCTTTGGGGGAAGGACTGAATTGAGCATGCGCGTCTCTTTCGAAAAAAAATGCCAAATAATCGTTTCAACTCGATTATAGTAGTTTGGAGATCGTTTGACCCCATAATCGTAATCAAGATTAAATTTCGATTAATCGAGCAGCCCTAGCGCAACGGTACAACCAATATAAGTTAGCCTGAAGCCCTGTAAGCAGCCCACCAGTAGAGATACAGTGCAGACTCAAGACTCAATCATTTTATAAGCCCATGTCCAACCCAGCGATATACGTGTTTTTACCAAGTCCTGTTTGAATTCACTTTTTTTGGATATATAATTAATCTTAGATTTAAAAAAAAGGGGTTATATCTTAACTTTCAGGACTTTAAAATTGTGTTAATTAACCAGATATTCTTTTGGAACCAAGTGTCCCCTCTTATACAGTATTGCATTAGGGTAGTTTGGGTAGGATCCTTTATTATGTTGCTTGGCTAGTGTTTTTGTGTCTGCTTACAGTAAGTAGCCTTTCGGAGTTACTCAACCTTAAGGCTGGTTCACACATGATTTTCAAACGGATCTGACGCATTGCACACAAATCTGATTTCCAACCTGCCGGAAATCAGGTCAGAGTCGTTGACAACTCAAGCTAATCAGGGGCCAGTACAATTTGTAAGTGGTCAAGGGACATCCATACATAGTTTAGGAACTGTCATGAGAATTTCTCAATAGTCAAGCACAAGTCATTACAATGTCTTTCTGGAAGTTTATTCTACATCTGCAGATGGGCATCAATGTACAAGACCATGGAATAGATTTCATACAATGAGCAATGACATACAAGAAAAGCAGCACTTTATACATCTCTAAGCCCCTCCTAGAGAGGAAACAAATGTTATCGATCAACCTCTTTCATGTTAAGCAATAGGTGACCAATATCCTGTCATCTACTCTTTCCCAGACCCTTGGAATGTAACATCTGTTTTCAAGATCCCTTTCCCAATGTTTAGAACCACAAATCCCCCGTGCGTTTAAGTCTTTGTTAGGTGGCCCTGTCAGTGAGGAAGTCAGGTTTGAGTGCAACCCTGACTTCTTAGGCAACATTTGTTATCTTTCGAAACATCAGAGTAGTTCCTCATATCAATCATTACCCAAATAGTAAAATTTCTATCACAGAACCAATTGGGGCTCCTTCACTAGCCTCCTCACAATTCGATTACGATTCAGCGATTCGATTCACGAAGTTCTCAATGTATCCCATCCACAATTTTCTATATTGCTGCACGTTGATGCTTTTTCATCAGTTAATACAATCAGTTTAAAAGTGCTTTAAAAAGTATTATAGACTTTAACTGTTGTAACAACTGTTCTGTAATTTACTAACTAAGGTTTTAAATTCAAATATCTGACTACAACAGTACGTAAATTACAGTGGTCACTGCTCGCCACACTGATCTGACATCCATGCGCCTCTATGTCTCTCGTTCATGGCACTGCCAACAGAAACGCCCAACCATCTCCTACAGTTCTCCACACAATCACTGCTAGGGGTGTACGGGTACGGTACGTACCCCAGTTCTGAAATAATGATCTATTAAGGTGCCGCATGTAGATAATTAATTCTACAAAAGCTGCACAGTTAATGTAATGTATAATTATCATTATTTAATGTATGCTTTTTCCTTTCTTTTTTTTTCAAAAAATGTTTACTTCCACATACTTTGCAAAGACGGTGACCCACCCTCCCCACTAAGAATGTGTTCACTCTGGAGCAGGGGTTCTCAAACTTTTGCAAGCTGGGCTCCCCCGAAGCTGGTTAGGGGTAGTTGGGGGCTCCCCCTCCTCTCCCCCCCCGCGCTGCTACACCACAATATAAAGATAGATAGATAGCTTGGAGACAGTGCTATGCTTGGAGATGGTGGATTGTTGTTGCTGGAGGCCATCACGTTTACCTTTTAAAGAAGTCCACAGGCTTCTCTTTCAAGTTGGGGTGTTTGGTGTCGAGGTGCCTTTTTAATTTGCATGGCTTCATGCTGTCATTTGCCAGCACCTCGGCACACAAAACACACTGAGGACGTTGCTCAGTCGTGCCAGTGACGGTGAAACCAAACTGCAAATAGCTCTCGTCATATTTGCGAAGCTTTGGCTTCTTCGCAACTGGCGCATCGGTTGCCTGACTTTTACGAATCAGAAACTTGTCCATAGTTGTTTGATGCTGATACAGTGTGTGTGTCATGTTAATAAAGTTCTAATTGAAACGTCGTGGTCTTGTGAGTGTGTTTGTATGTGTGGCTGGGAGCGACTTGCACACGAATAATGAATAAGGCTGTGTTAGGCAATGGTTCCTAACAAAACGAACAGTACACAATGTAGACAGGGATAGCACAGACTACTATTCAAGTGCTGGTGTTTTATTTGTTGCAACACGGTGGATGATTGAAGATGTAAAGGTAGGTGTTAGGGAGAAAAGGGCTAGCTGCAGTTGGAAGACGTTAGCTAGCTAGAAGGCTAGCCCTTGGGGCTATGAGCTTTCTAAAAAAGACTGTGGAGCAAATTACTCCTTAGATTAGGCTACGAATAGGCCTGCTGCAAGTGCATGAAGTGCATACTAAGGAAGGATTGAGTCTTTAAAAAAGACTCACTTTATAAAGCAATGAATATCTGAATTATAGAGGAAAGAAGAGCAATCGCACAAACTCTGCAGGATGTCGTCTCAGTAAGGGTGAGCGCTGACCATGCCTACAGTTTCTTTTATACTCGGATGCGTATGTGCAACACGCGTTCAAATGATAACACTCCTCTTTTGATTGGTGGATCAGGAACAAAACAGTATTTGATTTGTTTGTGTCAGTCCAGCCCCTAGCATTTCGCCACTGATGTGGCATTGTGCTGGAGAATACTCTCAGGTAGGGCTAAACGATTAATTGCATTTGCGTTAAAATCGCGATTTTCTAACCGCAACGTCCGCGATTACAACGTGGTCATATTTAGGGTTGCAAAATTCCGGGAATATTCAAAGTTGTAAACTTTCCATGGGAATATATACGGGAATTAACGGGAATAAACTGGACATTTTGTGGGTAATTTATACTAACTGTATTTAACTTGTCATATACAGACAAAAAACATTTTTTGTTCGTCAAAGGCTGATTTGAGCCCTGAGGAAACTGTGGGCACTTGACTATATGCTTCTGCATCTTTGTGTCATTCTTAACATAGGTCTTTGCGCACAGCCTTTCCTTCTACATTGGCTGGAGTGAAATGTCTCCACACATGAGAGTGCACGTGGCATTGTTCTGTAGAATAAGATGAGGAAAAAGCTTGTAAAAAAACACTAATGAAATGTCAGAGATATAAATAGTTGACAATTGGAATCGTCTTTAAAAATATTTTTCAATTGATTGATAAATGAATAGAAATAGGCTAGATGAACAGATGAACAATCGTAAAACAGTATGCCAATACATTTCCCCCAGTAATATCATTGAAAATTACCTGACTAGTCCTGCACACTACAGCAGGCCTCAATAGCCCTGCTGTAGTTAGCAGGATGCTGGGAATTATTTGTGCATGTGACGGAGAAATGCACAGTGGAGGGTTGAAATTCAACGTGCAGTGTGTTCTGCATTCAATTCATCTTTAAAATTCATTTGTGTTTTTTTTTTCCCAAGCTTAATATTCCCATGGAAAGTTTCCGGGAAATTTCCCCCCCATTGCAACCCTAGTCATATTTAAATCATTCATTACGTTTTTTTTTTGGGGGGGGGGGGGGGGGGGGGAAATCGCATACTAAATCGCAATATTGGGGCAGGGGGGAATCGCAATTACATTATTTCCCCAAATAGTTCAGCCCTACTCTCAAGCTAGGGACAGAGGTTTATAAGGCTGTTTGAAGAGCGCTTATTTCCAATGTCAGTGGGACATCTCTCAAATGACTCTGTTGTAAACAAGTACTACCAGCTACATATTCGATACTAATTGCGCAATGTGGGCTTTTTTTCGATCCACTTATCTTTGTCTGTGGTCATTACATTGACTGTAAAACTGAAATGTTCACACATTGTGGACTTTACTCATAAAGAAATGAATCGCTCATTATATGGTGATCAGTGGTGATATTGATGAGTCAGATCAAACAGATCAACATTTAATGGTTTGGGTTTGAGGAGCAGAGTAGTTTGTGTATGAGGCAGTGTTAATTTTGGCAGCTATTTTTGATTTAGTCTTAGTCTTTTGACGAAAATGAAAATTAGTTCGTCACATTTAGTCATTTTCATCCTTCTTAGTTTTAGTCGATGAAAACGAATTACATTTTAGTCTAGTTTTAGTCACATTTAATAGCCACATTAAACGCCTTTTCTATAAAAACATATAGCTGCAGCCTAATAGCTTAAAAATGTATTTAGTTTTAAATGTGAAAACAAAAAGTGAGAGCAGGTCAGACTGGAGGCGAACACAGAAACTGCAGCTCGGTTCAAACCAACTGCAGCTTCTGCTCTGATCAAGAAGCTGCGGCGCTGATCTTTGAGCAGCTGAGACCAGAGAAACTCTGTGTTTTCACTGTTTCCATAGTTAAGAAGCAGTCAGTCACTGAGCGGCTGCTCCACGAGAACGAGCTCTGCTTTCACTGTGTCTCCCTGAGCGAGTGCGCGGGGCGGGGGACGGAGCTACGGACCGGTGCGCTATCTGGGAGCGCACAGGCACACACACACACACACACACACTCAGACCCACAGACTCACTCGCCCGCTACTGATACTTCATGACGGCCTGATACGATGATGTTTTAAAAATTATTGTGACTTGGTCAACCACCAACATTTTCGTCTCGTCAACGAAAGTTAAAATAGATTTAGTCATAGTTTTTATTTTCAAAGATCAGTTTTCGTTACGTCTTCGTCATGGGAAAAGGGTCATTAATGAATATTTTTCGTTATAGTTTTCGTCAACGAAATTAACACTGGTATGAGGATAAACTATAGTTTATATATATATATATATATATAAACTATAGTTTATCCTCATACCAGTACTCATTAGTATGAAGTATGAGGATAAACTATAGTATATATATAAACTATAGTTTGTTTATATATATATATATATATATATATATATATATATATATATATATAAACTATAGTTTATCCTCATACCAGTGTTAATTATCCTCATACCAGTGTTAATTTATATATATATATATATATATAGTTATAAACTATATATATATATATAGTTTATATATATATAAACTATAGTTTGTTGCATTTCTGAAATTATAGAAAGACAAAGTTTACTGTTGCTATTTTAACCTGTTACAACAAAGGAAAACAGCAAATGCTTATGAAGAGAACTATGCAGGCCTACTTGAGTCCTCCCCATATAGCTTAAAAATATATATTTTAGTTGACGAAATATTTAAAAAAAAGTGAGAGCAGGTCAGACTGAAGGCGGAAACAGAAACTGATGCTCGGTACAAACCAACTGCAGCTTCTGATCTGATCTACAGTAGATGCTGCGGCGCTGATCTCTGAGCAGGTATGACCAGAGAAACTCCATGTTTTCACTGTTTTACCAGCTCCGTAGCGCCTGTACACACACACACAGTGATAGTAGGTGTTTAGTTTAAACAGTAGGTGTTTAGCTTAACAAGGCATAGAGTTCATGATGTATTATCTACTGAGCGGACCACATGGCTTTCATAGTACTTCCAAACAAGCCAGTAGCCAGTCAGATTTACCTTAAGCCTCAGCGTACCCTCAGGTTTGGCTTTTAATATATATTGCGGTTAAAAAACCGAAACACCTCACAATAATATTTTATAATCACCCTAAGGTTGGATATTATTAGTATCTGTGTGACTACCGTATTTTTAGCTCCCTTCTTTGTTTGCATGGGGCCGAAGACGAGGCTTAGAGCGGCTTTGGCGGGCGGCTGTGGCTAGAGTGGTCGTCCTCCAACCTGAAAACTCCCTTACTGTCGCGCAAAAGGAAATAATAAGCCATTGGGGAGAAAGCAGAGGGGCTGACCAGTGCAGTAACAGAGCATGACACCTGCCAAGAAACCATAGAGAGGGCCTACCAGGAGCTACAGGCTACAAACAGCGTTCTCCTGCTGGTAGGTGAACGATTTGGAATGCCGATCCAGATGGTTGAATTTTAGGTTTGTGGGAGTCGCAGAATGCGTGGAGAAGGGACATCCTATGGCCTTTGTGTCTGAACTGATCATGATACTTTTCTGCCAGACTGCCTACTCCAGGCCGGTGGAAGTGGACAGAACCCACCTTAATCTGAAACCCAGACTGACGTCAGAGGGAGACCAAACAAGGACAATTATTGCAAAAATACACCGCGACCAGGACAGGGGGCTGATATTGCGATTAAGTCGGGAGAGAGCTGCCTTGTATTATGATGGTGCTAGGGTGCACAGCTTTCGGGATAATACATCAGAGGCGATGAATCAGCCACAAGCCTTTGGTAAATTCATCAAGACACTTAGCGGGGCTAAATGTGTTAAATACTCTCCAAATCCCTGCCAAACTGCGCTGAGCATACTGGAAAGACTACACAGTTTACGGTTACAACATTTCCCTCCTGCTAATGCTACAACTTAGCAGGAGATGTGCTGGTAAATCGAACAAAAGTGAGCTGCAAGAAGAACTAATCGGTTGGTATCTGTAATAGTTTGAGATAGTGTTTTACTTACTTGTTATTCATTTTTTTTGATAGAGTGATTAAATACAAGTCTTTCATTTAAAGCTGAGCAAAAGAATGCTTAAATATTGGCTCTTTTTTTTTAAGAAATCTGTTCCATTTCAATTTTCTCACCTAAATACCGACCCTAGCAGGTAGAAATGTGATCGTCTAAGGGAGCATCAATAATATTCCCATCACAATATTTATGGTCCTAATATTATTAGGAAGGTTTTCAATTTACTACCTGATCTGAATTTTACTAACTTAAATTATAGGAGGTGACTATAATCGTTACTTAGATCCTATCTCAAACGCCTTTCTACATGCCCTCCGCCGTCTATCAATTCAGGGGGCAATTTGATTAAATCCTTTAACTTTTTCTCACATGTGTATAAAATATATACCCACCTTGACTATTTTATTATCAACTCTAAGCTGATCTCAAATGTATTACAGACAAATATCAGGGAATCTTAATTTCCGATCAGTCCTTTTACCATGTCCTTTAATTGGTCTTTACTCAAAAAGTTGCATTCTTGGCGATATGATCCTTTATTGATGCAAGACTGTCATTTTAAAGATTATATGAAAGGCAGACATGAATGATTTTTGTTAACCAACGATAATGGGGCCCTCTCAGGTTTTATTTGAAGGGAATCTTTAAGGCTGTGGTAAGAGGAAAAATTATCATATGAAGCTTCGAAGAAGAAGGAAGGGCATAAACGCCTTGCAGTAGTAGAGGTGCTGCTCTCTGAAGCCGAGAAGGCATACCATTCCTCTCGGTCGAGGAAAGATCTATTTTACATTACAAAATTGAAGAGTGAATATATTATTATTTTGAGTGACCAGGTTAATAAGCAATTACTTAAGTTAGGACAAAAGCAATTTGAGTTGAATGATAAGCCAGGTAAACTGTTAGCTAGGCAGTTATTATTGGTGCAGAGCCAAGTAGGTCCATTCCTAAAGTCAGCTCTTCCACTGGTGAAACAAATCCATGTGATAAAGTAATACTTTAGAGAGCTATGTTCAAAGTTATTCACCTCTAGCTGCAATGCATCTGATGAAGATATCGAGAAATTCCTGGATTCTGTTGAATTACCTAAAATAAGTGACTCTGCTAAGCTTGATCTAGACACAAATTTGTGAAATTCAAAGCGGCAATAAAATAATTTCCATGCGGTAAGGCTGCATATCAAGATGGGTTTGTTGTAGAGCTTTTTAAGTCCGACAGGGATTTCATTCCCCCCCTGCTATTTAGAATGATTAAACATTCCATAGCCAATGAGATATTTCCAGAATCTTTTCATGAGGAATATATTTGTCTGATACTTATGAAAGGGAGGGGCGATTCAGATCCACTGGCACATGGACCCCTCAGTCTATTAAACTATGATCCGAGAGTGGCAGATTCTCTTTTTTTTAATTCCCGGAGATTATTTAGTATAATTTATGCAAAACATAACGTAAATGACAAGCCTATAGTTATCTCATGAGATGCAGAAAGGGCGTTTGATCAAATTGAATTGAGATATATGCACGCTGCATTGCAACTCTATGGATTTGGTGAATTTTTTGATCACTCATCAAGATGGTTTATGCTTATCCTACATCTGCCACTCACTAATGGGAACAGATCATTACCTTTTAACCTGAAGCGTGGGATATGGCAAGGGTGCTGTGCCAGTACTCAACTGGGGGGTTTAAACCGTCCAGTGTTCCAACATTATTATTGGGCAACTAATGCCAGAGCCCTAATATATTGGCAAGATTAGCTTACCCAGACAAATTAGCTCCATGATGCACCCAAGTGGTAGCAGTCAGAATCGAACGCTGCAATACACTTGGGTCCCAATTTATAGGCACCTTAGATTTACAGAGTGACACCCCAAATTTTGGGCAATACCCATTCTGACAATTCCTCACCATATGCTTTATTTTTTTAATTTCTGAATGATTAATTAATATAGGCTGTAATGCTGTAGCTTATCTCTGTAGAGTCTGGCTTCTTTTCTTTTTGTCCTTCGTGATTATTGTATAGTCAAGTTAAGTATAATAAAAAATCAATAATTAATATCTTAATAAAAGGCAGACACTAGATGACACCAAGGTACAACTGAAGATTATTATTATTCTCAAAAAAGTCTGACGGAGCATAAATGATTGTTAAACAACTTTCTTTTCATCTATAATTATTATAGTTTGTATATCTGCAATTTTTTAACATTTTAGCTCAATTTAGCAATACCGTGACAATACAAAATGTTCACGCCAATTTATTTCTAGTTCCGTAGGCTTAATGGTAGTGTTGTAAATCAGCGACTCCTCTCTCTTAGCATCACATCCGGGGATTTGTTATCTTTTCTTGTTATTTAGACGTGACAAATCTTTGTTTTCAAACAGTGCTGTCCTCTTTTCTGTCCCTCGTTTTTTTCTCATTCTGGTGAGCGCAGTGCATGATGGTCGGCTAGAGACCATCAGTCGTAAACAGATTTTCTAAATGAGTTGTTAAAGGCAATGATTCCATTTAGGATGTTAAAAAACATTTGGCAACATTACAAAGTGGGATCTAACTAAACAGTGGACTATTTGATGAGACGTGAGTGATTTCGGACACAGAGACTAATCTTTCCCGTTCTCCCATGTCGTCATATCAACTTCACTGCATTTCACACAAAGTTTAACGCAAAATGTATATGTCAAGCTTTTGAATATACCTACATATGTCGATTTAGCTACAACTAAAAAAACGTATAGGCGGTAACCCGGGGGCTACGTTACAATCGGAGACAACTTTGTAATACCAAGTCTCACGAGAAAACGCACGTAGCCACATGAGCTAACATTGTGCTACCTGCAAGATGATACAGCTTTGTGGTGCTGGCTAACTTGTACCTGGAAATTGCCACCACCTGGGGGAAACTGTCGTCTGTCTGATACTGCAAGTCTATCAGAACTATACAATGAGCGACCACTATAATGGCAATTTAACTGTTTAACGAGGTAACATTTGGGTTTAACTGGACCCTACAAACACCGCCATGCGCTAGCGTGTTCCAGAAGCTAGCTGTATAAGCTAGCCATGTCAATGGTCAGATCACTCAAAATTTCTGAGTTACACCGATGAATTTTCGTCGTAATGACTGGGCCTTTTTTATTACTAGTTTAAGGTAGCAACAAGGTAGAGTCTACTGCAACATAACTTGGCATTAACTCAAACATCCACTGGATTCTCCAGAACGAAATGATATTACGAGTGAAAAATGGCTAGCTTGTAGGTTTAAGACTTGAAAAGGAAACTCACCCGACAAAACTCTTGGCAATACTCAGAAGATGACTGGATAGGAGACTGGCCTCGTTCTGTAACTACGACTTCCTGAAGCCCTTGCAACCGTTGTCTGAGTTCCCATAACGTTCCATTGATACCGTTCTTGGGACTACGATCCTGTTCGGCCTCCTCGTCCGCCATCTTCACACTCAGCTCTAGCGCGTACCACTACCGCGTCGCTACGTAACAGCTTAAAATACGTACATAGTGATGCAAACGTCTACCACTGGGGAAACATCCTCCCGCAGAGCCGGATAGCCCTCATTGTTCCAGACGTACGCATGCGCGAATCCCCCAGCCACCGTTTCAGACAAACGCACATACATTGCTTAGCAACCGACACTGCCCATGGCACAGTGCATTCTTGCTGGAACTGGAGAACTGCGCAGGCGCTTTCTCCTGGGCTTGGTGGACTGCAGTAAAATTGAGGAGTCATGTGCAAATGTAGACGCCCCTTAGATTTTGGTTGCGCTTCTACTATTCTTGTTTACGGTAAAGCGGTATAGATGGTTGGAGCGATCAAAATGTACGAAAACATAACTTTATATCTTTTACTCTCTCATTTGATATATCCTCATCTTCATACATTGTCATGACATTTTACTACAGAACAACTGAGTGCAGACTCATTCCACTTCAAAATGATTCAATATTCAAGAGTTTATTGTCATATGCACAACAAATCCATTTAGCAGTCGCGGGCAATGAAATGCTTGGGTCACAGGCTCTCTTCAAGCAATTCTCAAAATGTTACAAGCAAAAAAAATATCGAATAAAATAAATATAAAATAGAATATAAAAAAAATATATATATATATATATATATACAGTGCTGTCCTCTTTAAACAATTATTGTTTAAAAAAATTGTTTTTTTAAACAATTATTTATTTGTAAATGAATATCAATAAAGTGTCTTACCTCCCTCCATGTTTTTTGATGTAATCTCAAAAAAGCATTTCCAAATACATCTCAAATTAAATTTCTGCTTCCAGAACACCTGAAAATACAATAGTTCATTGTGTGCTGCAACAATAACAGTCCTGTTAAACACATTTAAGGTATAGCTAGACCGTTTGTCAAATAGTGGTGATCTACATTCCTTAAACCAGATTCTAAGAGGAACTTGATTTAAACTTTTAACATGCTGCTCATACAAGATGTTGCTACCTAATATGGATTGTAATGGCATATCTAGTTTTGAAGTTTCCAAATCTTTCCATTTTGCTATATACACTGGGTTACAGCAACATGCTAGTGGTCTTATATGCGCCGCCTTGTAGTAGTCTGTTAAACATTGTAATGATCTACCTCCTTTTTTCTTTAGAAAGTTGCAGTGTTTTGAATTGAATTATTGGTCTTCTACCCCCCCATTATGAATCTTAATATCCACTTATCCCATTTCGTTAAACTGTTGCAGTGGTACTACAGCCGGCAAGGATTGAAAGAGATACAAGAGTCAGGGGAGCACATTCATTTTGATTGTTTCTATTCTATTATGCATATCTAAGCGCAGTTGGGACCACCTGTCGATATCTGCCTTGATGTTTCTACTTATGGGGCCATAGTCATATATTTTGGAAAATGTCTTTCTGAGGGGTGTAGTTATAACTTAGAATTTCTGTTTTCTGTACGTTTAATTTATATCCAGAGTAAGTTCCAAAATCTTTTAGCGAGGACATCAATCTGGGAATGCTGACCTCTGGTGTCGTAATAAAGAGAAAAACATAATCTGCATATAGACAAATCTTCTGCTCTGGACCTCTAATCATGACTCCTTTTATCACTTCATCATCCCTGATTAACTGTGCCAGGGGCTCTATAAATAAAGCAAAGAGGGGGGGGCTGAGAGAGGTATCCATTAATCTTTATTCTGGCCTTTGGTGAGGAGTATAGAGTTCTGATACAGTTAATAAAATCATCCTTAAACCCAAATCTTCTCAACACCAAGTACAGATATTTCCAGCGAACCGAATTGATCGCCTTTTCCGCATCTAAGCTAATCACTCTGGCTCCAATATTCCCCTTAATCACATGATCGATAACGTGTAGCACCCGTCTAATATTATCTTGTGTCTGTCTTTCACGCACTGTGATGGAAATCTGGAGATACAAGAGGCTGGAAACAACAAAGTTATCTACGTGTATTTAATAAGGGGCTTTCTGCAGAAAGGATCAGCACAGGGAAACCACAAGGGTCTCAGAGTGAGGATGCAGAACAGTCAAAAACACAGATCTTATATAGGAGGATTTAGGGCTGTCCTTCTGAACCAATCCAGGAAGGATACATGGGTGGGGGAAGGAGAGGAATCTAAACATTAGCAGCTGATTCACATGTGTTTCCTTAGGTGATAAGAAGACATACACTATTTCCTTTGATGGGTAATTAAGTCACAAATGGTCTCACCGTATTTCAACACTAACAGTGCCGACCATAAAACAGCTCAAGTCATAAAAGTCTCTTGCAAGGCTTCAAATGCTTACTATCTAAATACAAAATAGTTTGTCAACTATATTTAGTTAATTTTCTACTACAGCTCTTTTAGATGTTTTTTGGCAAACTCTAATCTGGTCTTCCTGTTTTTGAGGCTCACCAATGGTTTACATCTTGCGGTGAACCCTCTGTATTTACTCTGGTGAAGTCTTCTCTTGATTGTTGACTTTGACACAGACACACCTACCTCCTGGAGAGTGTTCTTGATCTGGCCAACTGTTGTGAAGGGGTTTTTCTTCACCAGGGAAATAATTCTTCTGTCATCCACCACAGTTGTTTTCCGTGGTCTTCCGGGTCTTTTGGTGTTGCTGAGCTCACCAGTGCGTTCTTTCTTTTTAAGAATGTACCAAACAGTTGATTTGGCCAAACCTGATATTTTTGCTATCTCTCTGATGGGTTTGTTTCGATTTTTCAGCCTAATGATGGCTTGCTTCACTGATAGTGACAGCTCTTTGGACTTCATATTAAGAGTTGACAGCAACAGATTCCAAACACAAATACCTCACTTGAAATTAACTCTGGACCTTTTATCTGCTCCTTGTCAATGAAATAACGAGGGAATAACACACACCTGGCCATGGAACAGCTGGGCAGCCAATTGTCCAATTACTTTTGGTCCCTTAAAAAGGGGGGTGCCACATATAAAATGTGTTATAATTCCTACACCATTCACCTGATTTGGATGTAAATACCCTCAAATTAAAGCCGAAAGTCTGCACTTAAAGTACATCTTGATTGTTTCATTCAAAATCCATTGTGGTGGTGTACAGAGCCAAAATGATGAAAATTTTTTCAATGTACAAATATTTATGGACCTAACTGTATATGCGCTACATTCTTTTCTGTCCTTCCCCTCCTTATGAATAACCGAAATGATTGCCTCCCTCCATGTACCTGGTGGTTCACCTTTTTTAAGTGTATAGTTAAAGCAATCAAAAAGCATAGGCACTATTTGATCCTTAAAGGCCTTGTACCACTCGGCTGGGAAGCCGTCCGTACCCGGCGCTTTATTAGCTTTTAATCTAGAGATTGCTTTCCCTATTTTCTCCATTGTAATCTCTGCCATCAGGGCTTTGTTGTATCTGTTCTTCACCTATAGAGGGTAGATCAAATGACTTCAGAAATTAATTTATTTCCTGAGGGCTAGTTGTATTTGATTCCTTATATAAGTCTCTATAGTAATTTTCAAAAATATTTTCAATATCCTCTAACTTATGGCAAACTTTCTCAGTTCCAGGGTCTCTTATTTCATATATGGAGCTGTCTGCTTGTTGTTTCCTTAACCTCCATCCCAGAAGCTTCAGGGCCCTTGGTCCATTCTCATAATATCTCTGCTTTGCAAATTTGGCTTTTTTCTCTAATTCCTCCTCACATAGTTTGTTTATTTATTTTCTGACATTTCATTTTTGATCTAGAATATAAGGTTCCTTACTTGCGATGTGTTCCCTCTCTAAAACTTTGAGATTCTCTTCTAAATCAGTTTTTTATACCTTTCCTTTTTTCTGTGTGAGGTCAATGCTATAAGCTTTCCTCTGATCACTGCTTTTGCAGCGTCCCACAAAACACTTGGCGATACTCCATTATTGTTGTTGTCCATATAATCTTTAAGTTCCTTCTGCACATATTCCGTGCATGTCCTGTAATTTAAGATGCTTGTATTAAGTCACCAAAGCATGTTTTTCTTTTTATTATCCAGATGCACAGTTAAATAAACAGCTGAGTGGTCAGATATGTCTCTGACCCCTATCCTACAATCTTTAAGTCTGTTTCTGTCTGAGTAGTAAGTAAAAAAATAGTCAATTCTTGAGTTTACCCCTTTTCTTGCTGAATAGAATGTAAATTGTTTTTCTTTTGGGTGGAAGTCCCTCCATACATCGATCAGTCCCAGCTCCATCAGCTTTTTTTTGTTGTTATCCTGGCATTAGGAGTGTTTTAGAAGAGTCATGCTTAGGTTGTAACTGAATGTTCCAATCTCCTCCACATATCAAAACACCAGAGGCCTCAGATGCTATCAAATCAAACATTTTCCTTATACAAGCATTGTCCTGCCCTGGTGGAATATACACATTGACTAATGTTACTTCTTTCTGGTCAAGATATCCTTTAACAAAGACATATCGACCCTAACTTGTCACAGTCTGCTCATCTCCTTTCTGCTGGTATTTTTCCACTCACCTGTCTCTGCTCCACTCTGCCAGTCAGCCACACCTCCTCATCAGGCCAACTCTCCACACCTGTGACAGCCCTGGCTGCATTTAAGCCTGCTCCTGTCTCTGCTTCAGTGCCAGATTGTCTTGTGTTTTCCCCGGACTGATCACCTGTTGCCGACCCCGTCGATCCCCGACCTGCCTGCCTCGTCTCTGCCCTGGATATTACCTCAGCCTTCTGTCTTCGACCACGAGTTTCGCCTATTCCCTCCTGGTTACGCTCCTGCTCGGCTCTGTGGCTACACAGCTCACCACTGGACCTGTCTGCCAGCTAGGTAACCCATCAGCTGTTGACTTAACCTTCAGTCAGCGACACCAGGCTCACTCCTGCTCAGGTCTCGCAGATGATCACTGTGAGCAAAGACTTTTCACCCTGCAACTGTTTGAACTGTTAAAGACTGCAGTGAACAATAAAGGTCATTACCGACTGGTATTTCGTCTGCCTGTGCTGCTTTTGGGTCCTCACCATATCCGTGACCTAACTGTCACAAAATTTAGAAACTAGTTGGAAATTCACTCTGTTAAAAATCAGTATTGCTACTCCTCTCCTTTTCCCTTTCTTATAAGACGAATGAAAAGTATTTTTAAACCCTGGTTTTTTTTAACTTTTCATTTTCCATGCAGTTAAGATGGGTCTCCTGCCAAAACATTACATGCAGCTTTTCCTTTTTCATCTTTGCAATTACCTTACCCCTCTCAATTGGATTGTGTAAACCATTTACATTTAGGGTAATCACCCTATATTCCCGACATTGCATTTAAACCAACAGTTAATGAAAGAGTTGTGTACCATTACTGACCAAACTTGAACTATTCTTGAACCATAAAATGAACTCAACAAGTGAATACTGAGACAAAACAAACAAACGTATCACAAAACTCAGACCTCCATTTGGAAGTAGAAAACCACTTCTTTTTGTGGGGGGAGTAGTCTAGTTAACCCCCAGGGCCCCCCTTCAGTGCAACCTATAATATGTATTTTGTGCACTTTGTGTGTTACCAGATCCCTTACCCATATTCGGTCCACTATATTCACTCTTAAAGCTAAGGGTGAGCCAATGTAATTCAAAGAAAAAATAATAAAATGATCTTATAGTCAGTATAGGGAAAATAAATTCCTCTTAGAAGGGTGGATGAGGTTGAAAGGGAAGCAACAGATAGCCTTCACGCCAACACATCAAGGGCAAACCGTTTGATCCTGTAGAACAAATGTCATAAATAAATGTCCTTAACTGGGCAGTAATCTTGCTTACTCGATTCTTTGCCTTCTCTCTATCTTGGCCGGTGAAAACCTTGCAGCTTCTCCTTAATCCGCTCTTGGCGGGTCTGTTGGCTGGGTGTAGTCCCTGCTCGCTGCCAGGTCCCCATTATCTTACCCCGGTGTCCCAACTCATCAGCCGGCTTCTCCAACTCGACAGAGATTCCCCTGGTCTTTAAGTCACATGCTGCATCGGCCGCGCTCCCGTAGGTTATCGCCCACCGTCAAAGAAGACTCGTAGTTTGGCGGGCGGTGGTTGTTGGAATCGTATTCCTTTTTCACAAAGAATTCTCCTTATTTGCGAATACTCCTTCCTCTTTGCCAAAGTTTCAGCGGGGTAATCGTGGTCGAAGTAGATCCTCCTGTCGCTGTGGTAGATCTCCTTTTTCCATGCAGAGTGTAACACCAGTTATTTAGTTTTAAACCCCTGGAAGTATGCAACCACTGACCTGGGCTGCGCATCATTGGGTGGCCTGGGGCCAAGCGTTCTATGGCATCGCTGTATACCAAGTTCAGCTTCGGCGAGGGGCTCAAACTCTTTTTTAATGAAATTATCAATAAACTGCTGAATGTTGTCCCTCTGGGATGCCATAAATGCGGACATTGTTACGCCTCGAATGGAAAGGCCAATGTAAACCTTCAAAAACACAGTGAGAAGAACGTTCACTGTCCTTAAACTGTTGATTTAGTGTACAATGTTTCAGTCCTGTGGTCCTTCATCAAGTAAATCATGTAATGGCATTTTTGATGTGCAAATGTGATATTGCATGAGCAGACGTGTATGTGGAAGACTGACCAAAATGTTTATCTAAACGGGCAACTTTAGGGTTACGATTATTTCTTAGAGACTTTAACTTTATGGCCTCTTGAAGCCTAAACGTCTTGGCATATGATTGGAATCTTACATCTGGGGTCGTCCACAGAACGTGAAGTCAGGATGTCTCCTCCAGACTGATAAGATATCAGGAGGGTAATAAATACCTTTACATACCCAATGGGAGGGGGCTGTTAGTTATAAGAACACAGATTTCTCTACTGTCCTTTGCTAATTTGCACATGCAATCCATAGTATGTGTACTGGGAGTCGACCTGCAGATGTATTATGAATTAAACTTACAGAGAGAAATGTTTGACTTTGTGCTTGATTCACAGAAATTGCCACCACAACACTGAGACAAGGTGTCTCTGACTCCAGAGCTGCAGGATTCAGACAACTATTATTATTATTATTATGTTATTATTATTATTATTATTATATGAACTGTTGCTATCATCAAAAACATCTTTACATCGATAAAGAAGTCTGTTATAGCTGAAACATGATGGTACACAACTGTACCTGATGTCTCTCTCCTCTCTCTATTTTCCTTATCGTTCGGCGTGTGTAGTCTTTTCTAATTAGTTTAATGGAAACAGACATTGGTTCTGAGAGTTCCTTCGCTCTGATAGGCCACTCTCAAGAGGGTTAGCTTACATATAGTATGTGTTGGAATATCCCTTGTCTGACTGTTTACCTGATGAAGGTCCAGGGGACCGAAACGATGTACACTTAATAGTTTTTTTTGCAAGTACTGGACAGTGTGAGGGATTCCTCTTCTCTCACTTACTCCAAAAAACAGTATCTACACACAGAAAGGACTGAAGGCCTAAACATTTTATGTTTTATTTTATTTGCTTGATAAAATGATGTTAAATGTGTGTATATGTTTGTTTTGGAAAATACATATAGTTAAAGGCTCTTTTATTATTTATTGGTAATTATTTATTTAGTTAGACGGAACAGACAAACCCTCAGACGGACAGATAGTCATCCTAACGAGTGAATCACCACAGACCTTAGATCATCAAACTGCTAGCCTCTTCAATATTTGTTATTTCGGTCCATGATTATGAACACATCACACGCATTAGCCACAATGGAAAGAAATGTGCCAACAGTGGGATGTCTCTCATAACCAGCTGGGGGCGCTGTGACCGTGCACACCACGTACTCTTCTCTTATCCTGCCCTCTCATTTCAGTCTTCCCTGACTCTGACGCATCGTTGTGCACAAGAAGGCGACATAGTCCAGTCCATAGATATGGTCCAGTCAATGTGATCCATGATCATTTAGGTAACCACAGGGCTGTTGTGCATACGTCTGAGCAGACATGTCACATAAAGAGGACTGTAAAGCGAAGGAGAGTCCCGCGGAAAAAAGCTACAGGACGCCAGGGTTTAGGGGTGCGAGGACTACCACAATGTTCCGAGCGGTCAATCCTGAGCTCTTCATCAAACCTGTAAGACTGTGTCTGAAATTACTAACTAATCAATATATGCCTAACTATATAGTGAGTTCGCCTTTTTATAGTAGTTTCCGAATGTTCAGTGATTTTTGTATTCCCTATACAGTACTCATTGTTTCACAAATTTACAAGTCAGTTGTCTCATCACGAGACAAATAAACATCAGATTCTCAAAGTCAGCCATGTTTGTTAACGTTTGACGTCATGCCCTCACTGTGCATTTTAACGTTAGTAATATCCAATTTGCATTGGACGTAGCATTACTGTTGTACGTCATAATCCTGCGACAATTACGTCATTATCGGTGCACAGAAAACTCGTTTTTTAAAGGAACAGTGAATTACTTTGGATTAAGCACGATTAGCATGATCACTTAACATCAGGCTGATTCCACTCCAAAGCCGTCTTTGTAACATTAAACTATGTTGTTTTGTAGAATAAACCAGTGATGATGTTTGGACTGGTGACCATCACTCTATGTATTGGATACCTGGGCTATCTGCACGCAATGAAAGAGAATGACCAGCAGCTTTATGAAACCATCAACAGTGAAGGGGAGAGATGCACGAGGAGGAAGACGTCCAAATGGGAGTGATGGCTCATGTTCTAAAGTACTCTTGAGTGTGTTTGGGTTGATGTGCTGTAAGAACACAGTGAATAAAAACCTGACTTGACTGAACCAAGAACATGTCTCTAAATGCTTCCATCATACAAAGTTTACACTGTACAAGCTCATAGCGTCCGATAAGCTCCTTTACTGTATGTCATGATAAATCAAACATTGTTTCAAACTGTAGGCTGGATAAAACATGACTTCTGGCAACTTGTGAAGGACAGTTGTAATTAGTTGAATGTATGATACAAGTTTCCAAAAGTTGATTCAGATTAATACAAAAATATTTGCATCCTTAATTTGTCTACATTCGAACCTCAGCAGTGGTCTGTGGGTATGCAGAAGCCACTATAATACATGTAAAATTTTAAATACTAATAGTATTGCATTTAGCCTCACTGAAGAAACCATAGCCTGACCATTAACATTACTTCTAGTTCAATGTGTTTATTAAATAGCAGATGGTAAATCATAGAGTAAGAAATTCCCAAAAATATTTTATGAGAATGAATTACATGAATCATAGTAAATCACTATCCAACCACAAAAACACTCACATATCACTTCATATTTATTGAGTTCTCTTTATACACAAACTGTTAATTAGTTTGTGGATTCATAATTTGGGACTTATTAACTTATTTGTCTTAAATTATGTTTTTTTTGCTGCCATTGATGAACTGATCACTTTGTAGATTGACAGGCTAATGAGCCATTACATGGAGTCCATGGTAAAAATAACCTCAGCTCCTTTTCAATTCTTTAGATCTTCACATGGGAGCTGTCAGTGCGAAGCTAAAGTCAGCAGCTTCATCATACAAACGTCATGTTTTATTAAACATTAGTAGCAACCAACAGCAGATAAAATGCATGGTAAGGCACAGATGTCAACAGCAGAAAATGTTGGTGTTGATCCATTATTTGGCTCTCTCATCCTGTGGAGAGAAACAAAAGGGCAGTGATCTGAGCTTGTGGAGCTTCAAATGTCATTAGCAAAGGACCCTAATATTGACTGCTTGGTAAGTACATGAAAATAAAATCATTGCTATCCATGAAATTTATGACTGAAGATTAATTAGTTTTATTCAATCATACTTTTAAGTTTGTCTGAGCTTGTACCTTAATAACCATAGCCAACTCCTGCAGTGTTTGTTCATATCTGGGTTCCATACTCTGGAGGTTCTCATGTTTAACAATCTGCTTTTGAATCCCAGGGCTTCCTGCATCCACCACCATCTGAAGGAAGCTCTTCTCCTGAGAAGGCAAACATAAATCTCACTTTACACTGCCTTCATAGTTTGTTTATAATGCTTATTTATGTACAAGTGTTTCACCTGAACTCGGAGTAGGAGGGTGAAGGCCAGGCCTGTTTTTCCTGCTCTTGCTGTTCTTCCAATCCTTCATAAAAATAAGTCAGGACAGATTCGTTTCACACTGGACAATACCAATTATCTCTTATTCTACAAACGGCAGTGCCTTAAAAAAATAGTAAGCAGTTAAATACCTACAAAAGGGACTGCTCACCTGTGAATGTATGTCCTGATGTATTGTGGTGCATCGTAATTCACAACACATTTGACTCTGTTAATGTCAATTCCTCTGGCAGCTGCATCGGTGCAGACCAACCTTTGAGAGGACACAAGTCATTTATCCTTTATGCAAGGAGTTAATCAACGGTTGACAAAAAGCTGGATTCAAAGTATCAATATTCCATTTAGTGGTCTTTATACATTTACAACATTGAAATTAAGTTCCTCAACTACTAATGTGTTTACTTAGAATGTCCATGAGCCATAATGACTCCATAGCTACTTGCAGTGTCAACCCCCCGAATGATATTTGTTTCTTTGTTTTATAATGTTGCCTTTACTTTATTGTTCAAAGAATTGTGACCAAGACATGTAGTAAGTGTTACTTTTTACAGTGGACTAAGTCCTAAATGGACTGTTTCTAAGTTACCAAAAACATATTTTTGACATTACAATTGTTTTCACAACAACATTGTTGTGAAAGGGAGTGTTCACTGCTTAATCTACCCATGATTCCTCTATCTGTTGTCAACTGTCACATGCTTTTATCACTCGGATCACACAGTCTCTCTGGAGGCCTCTTCCCGATGGATTTTGAAGCTCTAGAAATTGTTTCATTGAATAATAGATTTTTGGGGTGTTCCTCTAACATACACAATGCTTGACCAAAATATAGTTATTTGCAGCATTAGGGTACAGGAAGTGATCTTTGATACTTTTGCGATCTACTATTTTTACACAGCACACACAAACACACACACACACTCACAGTTGTATTTTTCCTTGTTCAAATTCTTTCAGCTTCTTCTTTCTCTCTCCAGGAGAGAGGCGTGAGGAGAATTCAGCAGCATTAACTCCACCAAAGAGCTGTACTAGGAGGAACAGTCTGAGGAGGAAAGAAGGTCAAATAAAAAGTATGAATAGGCTTGAAAATAAAAAATAAAAATTACGCAACAGCTCTCACCGACCTGTGTGCAGTCTCTCTGGAATTGGTGAAGCAGAGGATGGGGCTGAGCTTCATTCGTAGGAGGAAGTGAAGGATGAGGAGGGGTTTGCTGCTTAACGTACAGGGAACATAGTGCTCCTAAAAACACAAAGGTGCAGGGGTTCAAAAGGTCACATATTTGCTCCATATTTCTATCCACTTACATGTTTGCCTGTGCTCAATCCTGATTTGTCATTTCTTACCGTCAGGCCTTGGGGAAAGTCAAACCGCTCTTGTTTGTGGTTGGGAACTGCAGGTGTGGTGATGTTGCTGCATCTATGGAGGGAGCTAAAGAGTCTGGGCTGGTGGAGGCCCAGCTGCTGAAGCTTTTCTGGATTTTGTGTGAGTGTGGCAGAAAACAGCAGCTTCTGTAGTGGCATCTGAGGTGGAGACAGACTGAGAGGAGACATGGCAAGGTTACTGATGATGCCTGTAAACAATGATTTGTTTTGCCTGCAAGACTGCTTGTAAATCAGGCTGGCATGTATGTGACTTGCAGCAGAGAAGCAGTTGACATGGACATATTGAACGCGTTCATATCTTTCGTGAACAATGAATTGAACGAATCAGTTTTCATATGATGAACCTGAACGTGTGACGTTCAGTCCAGTGAGAGTAAACGTCACTCGCGTTCACGTTTATTAAAAAAATATGATTGTATCAGGCCATCATCTGAAATACCAGGAGCGAGAGAAGTGCGTGTGTGTGTGTGTGCTGCCAGACAGCGTGCACACACACAGGCCACGGGGCTCCGACCCACTGCCCCCACTCACTCGCTATATTAGAGTTCGTGTTTGGGAAGCAGCCGGTAAATGACTTTGTTGAAGAACATAGTTTTTCTGGCTGCCGCTGCTCGATGATCAGAGCAGAAGCTGCAGTTGGTTTGTACCAAGCTGGAGTTTCTGTGTCCTCCTCCACTCTGACCTGCTCTCACTTTAACTAATAAACACTCATCACTAGTTATCAGGACCTGGTCAGTACATGAAGTAACTTTGTGTTTGCTCCAGAGTTTATCAGACTGCATTTATGACATGTCAACATTTTGTGCTCGGTACAGCACGAGACGTAATGCTCATGGCCAGGACTCAGTGTTAAAATGAGCAGAGCGACACGCAGACATAATCTGACACCATCGATTTATAGCTAAACACATGATCCTACGTTTGTCATCTAAATTATCCCAATAAAAAATGTCATTTCTTGAACTGTGAACTTAGTTAGAATTTTGTTTTAAATGAACTATGAACATGAACTAGTTCATTTTCATCTGTATGAACTGAGCTTTGAACTAGTTCATTTTAAGTGTGAACTGGCACAACACTGAGTATAACTATATGTAAAACTTTATAAACTGTTATCAAATATGTTTTGTGGCTCCAGACGAATTTAATGGCGGAAGAGGGGGCAAAATGGCTCTTTTGATACTAAAGGTTACTGACCCCTGGTCTAGGCAAACATCTGTCATATTTAACAGGATTCTCTCAAAGCGTTCTTAAAATAATGTGCTCACCAGTCAAGAAGTGTTTTGTGAGGTCACCAAAATCTAATTCAGTTAATCTCTGAGTCCAATTGAAGAAATTCCCTCAAGGCTTTCATGTTCACAAGAATGGGAGGGCTTGACAGATGTGTGTTGCTATGGTACAGCAGATAACTACAACCCAAAAACATAATGCCTTTATCCACTGGTTATCACCAGCGCAGAGGCATAAAGCTGAATATCAATTACTACTGGTGGAAATCTGTATCACCACTAAGACGTTTGTCTTGATATTGATTTTAAGGAGACAATCTGACTCACCTGGCTGCTGTGATGTATGCAGGTTCAGTTCTCCTGAAGACGGACATTGATCTTTGGTCACTTCCTGATCTGAACACTGCCCTCACCACATGATTGAGCCAAGACTGGTGCATGCTTTCAATCATCCTATCAGCCTCATCAATTATCTGCGTTGGATGAAAAAATGAAATCCATTTTAAAGAGGACACAAATGATAAATAGCTAATTCACTCCATTATATCTACTGTTGTGAACATTAGAGCAGCAACTAACAATTATTTGATAATAGATTAATCTCAATCTCTGCCCCATTTCCAGCTGTTCAAGACGAAATAACAAACAGCACAGTCATGCTCTCTGCGCAATTGGTTATTTAACTTGATTTGCATTGGTGCATCATGGTGCACGGAAACAGGCCACTACGTTATTGACTAGTAATTGCAAACCTTTCCACCACAGTGTGGCCTCAATGAATCACTGCACACAGCATATGTCAAACTAATGCCCATTACATAGGATACATAATTGAAGTGAAACTTTTCATATCTCATCCAAGAGGCTTCTTTAGTTTGGTTCGCCATGTCTTGAACAGTTTCATATCTCATGGCCACTCTATCTTCTTCCTAGGACTTATTATCTTTGTCTTATTCCCCCCCCCCACTTCAGAATCCAGCCACCATCGGAACTCGTGGCCACAATATATATCACTAGAGGGGCGCCATAGTTGCCAAAAATGTATTGATTATAATTGATTAGATCAAGTAGTTGTTGCAGGCCAAGTAAAGATATTAGTTCAAGCTACATACGTATTAAGAACTCACAAGGAACCTCAGATGTTTCAGACATAAGCCGGAATTCTTGTTGATGTGATCAACCAGTCGACCTGGAGTGGCCACAACAATGTCTGCTAAACTGCGGCTTATGCCTCCACTGGAAAAAAAAGAAAAAATTCAGGATTAAAGAAATCTTTAAAAAAGGGAGAGTTCACCCAAATATCAAAATTCACTCATTATCTACTCACCACTATGCCAATGGAGGGGTGGGTGGAGTCCACAAGTGTTTTGTGGACTCAAACACTTCTCCCCTCCATTTGTATAGTACAGCAGAAACGACAAAGTGTTATGTTCTTTTTGTACTCACCTTTGTTCAGAGAGTGAAGCCTGCTCTGCAGCAAAGGACCTCTGACCAGCCAGCATCACCACTTTCAGAGTTGTTCCCTCAGCATATGATGTGAACACTTTGCAAACCTGCCCAAGAGAACATGTCCGCTTAGCTTATTCGTAATCTACAGCAAACACACAAGGGTTTGGGTTTGAAGACATTCTGACCTGCTGAGCGAGCTCTTTGGTTGGCAACACAGCCAAAGCCCGGACTTCACACACCACCCGCTCCATCAACATCTGATGGTGGGAAAATCTTACCACATATTACACATGCTTCAATCATGCAACATATATGTACATACATGTGTACTCAAAGGTACTTATAAGAGAAAGCAGGCAGCTTACCTGAATGACAGGTATCACAAATGCAAGAGTCTTGCCACTGCCTGTAGGTGCAGACACACAGATATCTCTCGGCTTGTAGCCACCACGTCCGATAAGCAGCCCTAGCTGCATGCTCTCCAAGATGGCCGGAATGACCTCTGCTTGAACTGTGAAAACATCACAGTAACTATTCACAACTTTTATTCTGTAAGTGTAGTCACTACACTCATGGTTTAAAAACATGAGGGCCGTAGAGCGCAACAGAATATGTATCTATTATAGGTCCTTTTTTTTTTAAATACACAAATATAACATGGAGTTTATTAATTAATATAAGGATTCATGAATAATACAAATTCTCAAAAACGTACAACTTGAGAAACTAACAAATACACAGATTGATTCAGCCAGGGTCATTACCAGGAAAGAAGTGCTGAATTCCATTATTCTGTAGTTTTTTCACAAGTGGCGCACACAGCTGGGAGATGTCAGAGATGGGGACCTGGTTGTTTTTAATGTCTCTGTGAATCACATCAGGCTGAGCAAGCCACTGTGGCAGGACTCTTTGTATCTGTAAACACAGGAATAAACACTATATATGATGTACAAGCATATATGGTTCCCAGATGAGCATGCTAATCATATTGGTGACTCCTCCTTCAGCACCATCAAAGTAACACCTTACCTTTTGGAAAGGTTTGTTTTCAAATCCTCCCACAACTGTGAATCCAATTGGAGTGGAAGACATCTCTGTGGTTTGCTTTAATCGGTAATTGTCTGCCTCTGCTGCTTCACTGTCCTCTGGTCCATCTCTTCCAGTCACAGGAGGCTCTGACAGACATTGAGGTGAACTGTCTAACAGATCCAAACAAAGATTTTTACAATATTGAATCATATTCAAGCCTTTCAAGTCCAGTATAGAAATGTGTTAATCTGCAGCTTCCCAGCAGCAATGGAAGTAAGTAAAGTCTTGAAAGACAATGCAAAGAATTCCGACAACTTTTCTTGATTATTTTCTTGATGACTTACAAACCAGTAAAATAAATAGACAGATTCATTCTACAGCAACATCAGAGTCATCCTGACTCACCCACCGAAATAACCGTAAAATATGGAAAGGATTAATTAGACAATAATAAAGCAATCAATGACTTGTCGGAGCGGAATAATGACACTCAATAACAGTATGTTAATATGAACTTAGATTAGAATAATATCTTTCTAAGGATGGGAGGCACATTACATACAAAACAAGTGCATGATATTACTGACGGTTGGGTGCATTAGAGGATGACACTGGACAGTGACCCTGAGGCAGCTGTGTGAAAGAAAATCATTGTCTATACAGGTCTCATTTCAATAAATTTTGGCATCATATTTAAAATCCCAAATGTATTCAGATGACAGCATTAAGATTCTAGAGTCAGACAAGGCTTTTTTAACCCTTGAAGGTGGACTGTTAAATACTCACACCAAGTCTGGATAACACATGACATTTTTCATAAGAAAAAATATGTAAACATGTCAAACATGATTTGAAGTTATTTAAAAGGTCCAGTGTGTAAGATTTAGGTGAAATTGATCTATTTTCAGAAATGTAATATTAAACAATCCTTGTGTGTAATTTTCTACATGGTACGACTTATTGTTGTCTTTACCTTACAATGAGCCGTTTATATTTAAATACTTCATATTTACATTGGGAGCGGGTTTTCTCTACATAACCCACCCTATTTTTTACAGTATCCCCGTCAGGACAAACTAAACAAATTTCAAGTTTTTATAATAACTGAAGGGACATATTATGCCCATTTTACCACAAGTTGATATGGTTCCTTGGGGCGGGCCAAGGCAATGTAAAAGAGACTCCCATTTTGCTTGTGACGAGAGAAGGATATGGAAGCTCATTCGCAGTCACTCGGGCATGACGTTTCTGACTTAAGGACGATTTATAGTCAGGTTTTATGCACGCACGAATGCTGTAGTTTCCGGTTTCATGCCCCATAATACGCGGAAATCACGGAAGATTTAGAAGAACGAATATGGACCAAATAGATGAGCACTTGGCAGAAGAGATCCGAAAGTATGACCACTTGTATAACCCGTCACTGACTGGCCGATTTGTCCGCCAGAAATAGGCTATGAGGAGCCGGAGTGGCGACGTAAATAAACAGTCGACGAAGAAGAAGACGTCTCTTCTATGTGTGTTTTGTCTTCGACAAACAACGTTTATACTTCTCTAACGTGCTGCGCGTGTTGCAACGCAATTCACCGCCAGAACCCTAGGCGGAGTAACGTTTTTTTTTCAAAGACAAAACACAAAAAGAAGAGAAGTCTTCTTCTTCGTCGACTGTTTATTTACATCACCACTCCGGCTCCTCATAGCCGATTTCTGGAGGACAAATCGGCCAGTCAGTGACGGGTTATACAAGTGGTCATACTTTCGGATCTCTTCTGCCAAGTGCTCTTCTATTTGGTCCATATTCGTTCTTCTAAATCTTCCGTGATTTCCGCGTATTATGTGGCATGAAACCGGAAACTAGACTCCGGACGGGATGTAGTAAGCCGACCAATCACAAGCCTTGCGGGCTGCGTGAGGCTCGCGTCGCTTTGTCGTGTAGTTAGAAAGATTGGCCGACGCAGGCAAGCCCGCAGAGGGCACGAAAGGGGCGTGTTGCGTGTCTTGCGTGCATGCGTGCGTGCAACCCGACTATAATTCGGCCTTAAGGCCGGCGCATGCTTCTGCAACTGCGTCAGCGGCATTTCACGCAGCTGTGTCGCAGGACTCTTTGTCATTCATGCTTCCCCAACCTTCCCCAAGCGCTGCGCGTCTTATACCGCAATTCCCCGCCAGAACACTAGGCGGAGTAATGTTTTTTGTCGAAGACGACCTTAGAGACGCCTTCTTTCTTCTTCGTCGATTGTTTATTTACATAGCCTCTGCGGCTCCTCGTAGCCTTTTTCTGGCGGACAAATCCGCCAGTCAGTGACGGGTTATACAAGCGATCAGACTACTGGATCTCTTCTGCCAAGTGCTCTTCTATTTGGTCCATATTCTTTCTCCTAAATTTTCCGTGATTTCTGCCGGTATTATGGGACATGAAACCGGAAGCTAGACTCCGGACGGGATGTAGTAGGCAGACCAATCACAAGCCTTGCGGGCTGCGTGAGGCTCGCGTCGCTTTGTCGTATAGTTAGAAAAATTGGGCGACGCACGTAAGCACGTAAGAAGAGATACATAAGCACGTAAGGGGTCCGGAAGGGCTCTTGCGCTTGCGGGCCCGTGAAAACGCAGAAGCACGCGCCAGCCTTTAAACCAAAACGAGTCCGTCGATGCAACTGCTTGGCCTTCCGTGGTTGCAGTCGCAGGACTATAATTCGGCCTTTAGAGGAACCATAACAAATCGCGGGAGTTGTTTTTTTCCAGAGTTTTTGGGTCGGTAGACATGCAAGATACCCAAATTAACGTGTAGTAGCACTACAAAAGTGGAATTTTCATAATATGTCCCCTTTAATGCTTGGAAGGGGAGGGTGAGGAGAGGCGATATCAGCTGCAACATGCAACCTCACCACTAGATGTTACTAAACCCCACACACTGAACCTTTAAGAGCAGTTCTTTCATGAGACACGATGAGGTGAAAGACAAAAAGCAGAGAGGGACAGCGGAGTCTGTGTACACACCTGTAAGATTCTTTTTTTTCTTTTTCGGTCTCGCATTCAAACCTTTCTTATTAATTTTCTCTTTGACAGGCTCATCATGGTTTGCAGAGCTCAACTCACACAAAGGAGCTACTTCTGAATTCCTCTTTTTGTGGTGTTGAGGCTCCTGACTGCTGTCCTTGTCAGCTCTTCTTTTCTTTTTGTCAACCAGCTGTAGTGTCTGCTTCTCAAACAGGTCTGGTCTCTGTTCTGTCAAACTCTGTTTCTGCTTCTCTTTAGCCTTCTGCTGCAGTTTAGCAAGCAACACCTGAGACTGAGATTCTTTTGAAACGCTCCCATCTTCCTCCATTCCAAGATACCTGTGAGCAACAAGACAACATTTTTCAAAACTCATATCTTTAAAACAGAAAAGTTCAAGTCTCCAACATCATTTTCTGTATTTGTGCAAGAGGGTTTGCCTTTGAAGGGTCAGTCACTGCTCTGTGAGGCTTTGAAACATCAAACATCAATTAAAATTAATCAAATTGTTAAGATGCCGTAAAAAACGAAAGTCATTAAAAAAAATTGCTTTAACTGTGTTCACACAATGTGGTGGAAAAGCAGAAATGAGACCAGAAAATCTTGGCGACGAACAGGACAGTACATTAAAGTTGAATCTAACAGATATAAAACACAATAAAAATGTTGATAGCTTTTCGAACTTCTTAATCCTAGAAAACATACAACATACAATTAGTAACACCATCACTAACGTTGGGTACATTTTACCCAATAATATATTAATGTACAACAATACATGGCAATTTGAAGTACTCTTCTTTTATTTTCCCCTAAACAACATCTCATAAAACGATAAAAAGGTATCATGGGGGGACCCTATAAAACGGCTCTAAAATTTGTGAAAAATAAGGGAGTCGTTATGAGAAATTCCCTAAAAATTCAATGATAGAGCTCGGAACTTGTTCTTCGGTCCAGCCGTTCCTGGGACCTGTCCGGTGATGGTACAGTCTCCCTGCATCATTTACAACTTATATTATATTCAAACAGGGATTGAAGCGGGGAAACTAGCCGACCTTCTATGACATAATTGAGCAGACTGAAGCTACCCAAGGACCCACGCCACTCAGACAGCAGCAACATAATGAAAATCCCATGACCACACTAGCGTGGGTAAAAATCACCCGGCTTTAGTGTAATAGAAACCTTTAATGCAAAATACTTATATCCGCCAGTATCATGCAGTATATGGTCTGAAAAACAAGCGATGTGAGCACAGAAAAAAAGCCTACCTGTTCACAATAAACAGAGACATGTCTGAAGCGAGATGAAACGCTCCTACTGAAAAGCTCCAAGTGCTTGTTTCAATTACTTTGAAAGTTTAAATTGACTAAATATTCTCTCCGTCCAGATTCGACGTTTTTTAAGTTACGTAATAGTCAGCCTTCATAGTCCCAAATTGCCTCGTGTGTTGGTTTGGTTCGCTGATTGCGCAGCATGGATTTCTTCTTTGAGGTTTATTGACTGTTGGCAAATAACGAATTGGTACATTACCTCCACCAACTGGTAGGGAGGGCCTCTTGCGGTTAATGCTGTAAATTCTTTGTTACTGGGTGCGTTTGACTTAAGGCCAATGTATGCTTCTGCGTTTTGACGGACACGGACAGATAGGACCGCCCTCTCCAACGTGGAACGCCCTCTGCGTGCCTCTCCGAGGCTCCTCGGAGAGCTTTTCGTGCCGTGCTCATTTTTCTAACTATACGTCGAAATGACGGACAGCCCACGGATAGCACTTGGCTGTGATTGGTCCGTTAACGCCAGCATTTCGGAATGGAAACTTCCTGTTCCATTCCCTACATCACAATAAACCAAAATCACAACTACGACTCTATGATTAATGTGACAAGTGTGTTAAGCCAGCGGCGTTGTCCGGCTGACGGTGGCTGGTTAGAGCACTTACAGCATGTGTGTACGGTCACATGAGGTTATAACGAACTTTGATAACGGGGGTAGCGGGCTAGCCACCATGCTAACTGCGGTGGGAACAGCGCAAAAAACCCGCTGACTTTAATCCCACGGCTCATGACACTGTTTCTCAAACACCGTCAGGTTAGAAGCAAACACTTGGTAGTAGCTAGTATCGGGTGTCCGTGCTGACTGTGTGTGGAAGCTGGGGGGGGGGGGGAGCTAGCTGCCTCCGTGTAGCTTCAAGCTGTTGCAGCTTTTGAATTAGCAACGCAGTTTGGAAACAAGACCGGGGAACCGCTGCGCTAAGACACGATAACAAAAGCATTTTGACCCGCTGGGTGTCACTTTATTCAGCAAAAACTGTCGCGTCATCAACATCCTTTTTCTGTTAGTTGCCATCGTTCACTGTGTGTGAGGAGCCGGGAGGATGTAAATAAACCAGCGTGGACTTCTTCTATATACCTCATGAGGTAGGCTTGTCTAAGCTCGACTTCCGTCTCGCCATCTACTGTTCTGGCGGTGAATTGTTTTCACAACAAAAAGGCTCGTAGAACTATAAATCAAAAAGGGTCCGTCCGATCCGTCCGTCCGTCATTCCGAAACGGACTCGGAGAAGCATACTGAGGCCTTTAAGGTGTTTTTTCCATGATAGTGCTATCATCCAGGCACGTGCACAGACATTCTGGGGGGCAGGGGCTCAAACCCCCAAAAAAGTGCACCCATCGCCAACATTATTTATGAAATTAAAAATAATAATAATAAATTCATTAATAATTATATAAGTTGATATTTTCAACTTATAGATTTATTTGTGTTAACAAACTAACTCAAATTATTAAATTGAATAAATAAATGAATAACAGGCAAAACAAGGCCAACTGACAGAGTTGAAGCATAAGCAGCATTACACTAATAATATACCACAATATACCTCACCAGACTGTCATGTAGCTCATCTTAAGATCTACCTTTCGTTTCAGTAATTACGATTTTAAATGAAACAAAACTAGTGAACTTGTCTAATTTGTAGAACAGTAAAACTGCCTTTAAATTATCTGCCTGCCTGTCTGCCTGCCTGCCTGTATCTCTCTCCCTCTCTCTCTTCAATAAACATGACAAACGTCAGTAAACAGCTGAACAAGGCTTTGAAATCACAGATTTCTTGAGTTTTTATTTTTTAGGAAACGCCGGACCAGTTGCGACGTAATGTTTTCAGCGGCGCTAATGTTGTGGTTAATTTATCACAAAACAATGTCGGGGGATTGCACAAACACCGTCATTACCTGTTTGTCTGATGCTGCGGGTCAGAGAAGAAGTAGGCTGCAGCCGTTTGACCTGGCAATCAGCACTGCATGAGCACTAAAGGCCGAATTATAGTCGGGTTGTACGCACGCACGCATGAACGCAAGACACGCAACACGCCCCTTTCGTGCCCTCTGGCGGCTTGCGTGCGTCCGCCAATTTTTCTAACTATACGACAAAGCGACGCAAGCCTCACACAGCCCGCCAGGCTTGTGATATGTCTGCGGTCGCAGGACAGTCGCAGGACTATATTTCTGACAGTCGCAGGATTATAATTCTAGTGAAGGAGGAGGAGGGAGGGGCGCGGCGGGGGCTTGTGAGCGCCGCGGAGCATGTCAGGGCGAAATTCTCACAGGAACTCAAATAAATTTCCCGCCGTCAGATATCAAAACACATTTTGGGGGGAAGTGATGACAGAGAGAGTATTTTTATTCTTAAATTTTGATGAATGAAGAAAAAATTGGGCTCCAGCAGAAGGGGCACTTTTCTCATCCAGGGCAAAAGGGCAGGTGCTTGAGCACCACTAGGGGTTCATCTGTGCATGACTATATGCAAGAGTTTGTTGAATTCATAGCGGGTATTTCGATGGATTATGATTATAAACCTATGGCTAAAGACTTCTTAAATCTGAGTTGGCAAACTGGCTCAAAGTGTAGATTTTCCTGAAAATATTTCACACTTGACTATTACAATGAGTCCATTCAGAAATTTCCATACGAGTGAACAGACAAAGGTAACCGTCCTCATGCTGTTCCCAGGACAGTCATGCTTAGAAAAAGTATTGGGGGAAATGGGCACGAAAAGAGCCTTCCATTTTTGGTTGGACAGTTGGTGCCCCAGATGAACCAGCCTGGCTGGTCATTTTGGACCTTAAAAATATTGTCAAACTAGTTGTTGCAACAGTGCACATTACAAAGTCCATTGCTTTCCTTGAAGCCAATATTTGGTACCATAGATATAGGTTAAGAGAGCTGTTTCCATGAAAGTATTGCCCAAACATCACTTTGTGGAACATTATCCACAGCTGATCAGATTTTTGGTCCAGTAGTTGGGATGTGGACGATGATGCAGATTGAGGCGAAAGTATTTTCAAACAAGTGGTTTGACAAACACGCTGCTTTGAAAACTTACTCTTGTCCCTTGCGGTTAAGCATCAGTTAATGATGGCATATCACTTGGAGTCAATCTCAGCCAAATCATCCATTTTGACTGTTTCAGCAAATTCAATTCCTGGCGTTGACGTTTTGCATCAAGATGTACAGAAGGTTCTAAAGCGGAAATACCCTGATAGCACTCACATTCAGCTCACAAGGAATGCATCTGTTAATGGAGTTAATTACATGGGTGGGGTTTATAAATACATCACAGCTGAAGCAAATGAAGGATCATTATAGAGTTCCAAAACGCTAAAAGTATGTTTCAACTCCACTTTAGGCCATATAAACTGTCAGAACAATAACAAAACAATATTATATAGGGGTTGAAAAATTGTGACATGGCTATCTTAACAAAATATACTGTTACACACAAATACTACATCATGCATTTTCTGTGTTGATTTTATGTATCATTCAACTCTTAAAGAAGTCACCCGAAGCAGAAACTTGCTCTTTGAAAAACCTTTAATTGATAAATTCTTAAAATCTTTGGGGGGTTGAATATTTCTGATTGCAACTGTACAAGGTTAGATAATCGTGATTTGTGTTGTGTTCGTTCGTTATATGAGTTAATACACTAACACTTTAAATAATGGCAACAAGAGGGCTGCCTCACATTTCATGCAGAAGGACTATTTTTTGAAATTTTCTGATGGAAGTCATTTAACATCTCCCTGTGCTAAATAACCCTAATTTTGCCATTTATAATACAAATTCTTGTTTAAATCTGTCAAGATGTTAAGAGTTGTGGATGATGAGGACCACAGAAGACTTGATCTAGCCACTGGAATGCCAGAAACTTTAGAAGACTTGTGCAATACAATTCGTGAAGCATTTTGTATTGAAAGGGTCTTTCGCATTCAGTTCATGGATCCTGATTTCTGTAACAAATTCCTGAATGTTACATCAAAACAAGACATACAGGACCGAAGTACAATCAAATTGGTGTATGTGGTAGCCCTAGTCCCTGCAAACTATTTGTTTGAGAATCAATCTTCTTCATCTGGAGCACCATTTAGCAGCCAAACATCTCTCAGTGTTTCTTCACAGGACACATCATTCCCAGTTGATTCGGATAACAATATCATTCTGCCACATTCAGACACTGAACTCACTTTCCAAACAATGTAGAGTTGCAGCTTCAGCATGGAAATGAGAGCTTCAGAGAATCTACCACTCAACTGAAGATCACTCCAGGGTTCGAATCCGACATTTTAAAATAAAAATAGGCTAATTACAGGACAAAGATGCGAGCCGTTGGCTGTCCAGAAGTGAAGGCTTTGAAAAATAAATCTTGTGACTAATGCTTCCCAGCCAAAAATGGAAATGAAAACTAAAAAGGTTGAAGTCAACTTTTTTCCTTCACTCCCCGCTGGTGAGATTGAAGAAAGTAAAGAAAACTTGAGACTTGAACTGTTGAATGATTTTAGATATAAAAACAGTGAACCACATGTCAGACAAACCATGTCAAAAACATTCGCCTACAGAATAAAAGAAGTGGTGCAGGTCCAGACTTTTGCACAACAGGTCTGGTCTCGGATTCTCAATAACCACAACACAGTCATGTTAATCATTTCCATCCATCATAGGGAGAAGAGAATCTGGGTTCAGATGTGGTAAGCTCTTTAGTTTTAGGTGGGGGCTTGATAATAATCATGCATTAGCCAGATTGACAAACTACTGTCATGTGCTGAGTAGCAGAAATGTTCAAGATATGCAAACCCGAATGGGGAACATGAACCACATAATCATGATACAAAACAATGGGTGAAATTTGTTTTATCTTTATTTTCTGTCATTCTTTTTCCCAATAATTTGTCTTCAATCTTGGGAGCAACAGCGGCTACAGCCTTGAGACAGCCAATCTTGCCAACAGGAGACAAGCATGACGGATGGTATGCAACAGGAAGATAATGACACTTGCGTTTCTGCACCAGGATGTTTCTGTACCATAACTGTTCTTCTCACAAACCTACAGGCAAAATGGCTGCCTGTGGGGGGCTAAAAGCCTTGTCCATCTCCTCTGTCCATTGTGATGTGGTCGACACAGCCTGCATTGTGGCGGTGCACACGATGGAGTCCTTGGCAGCTTACTCGTAGATTCAATGTTTGGAATAGTTCGCAATTCCCAAGAACAAGAGCATTTCCTTTCTCTGTTTCAGGCGGAGGCAATTGTTCAAGACTTAAACTCTCTCAACTCACAGTGCAGTAACACTGGTTTCAGGTCTCATTGCAAACATCAATGCCACTCAAGCTGTTAATGTTTGTATTAGGGTGATGGATAAAACAGTAAACAAAGCTTTAAAGTGTAAAGGGATATAAGGTCAAATTTGTAATTCTTTGATTTAAATAGTGTTTATACAAAATGTTCTGAGTAATGTAAGATAAATTAAAAATTTGTATCTATTTTGTAGAAAGCACAGTGAAACTACAAGTTTTAAAAGGATGATATATATATATATTGTTTTTTAAACAAAACTTTAGGATTAGTTGTTGAAAAGTTAAGTGATTCATTCAAATTCCATTATAATAGTTTGAAATTGGTTATTTATCAGCATTGATTATTTATCAGCATTTGATTTTAAATTTTTCCATTCACAGACTTAAAGACTGAATATTCCAACTCTCAAATTCATTCAACCAAATCACCAATAAGCATGAACTTTAGGTTAAATATTGTTTATTTTTTTCAAATGCAAAAATACACTGACTTTTGTTACCTTATTCTTTATCTGCTCTAGTTTCTTTAATCCCCTCTGATTTTGATCAACATAGGACCCGTGGTCGCCCCAGAAACCAACCAACCACTGGAAAACAGATTTAGTACAGACGTAGCACACTAGTACAGTGCATTATTACATTATTAATATACAAGACTCTCGTTGGGCATGAGGTCAGTCGTCCAAGAAAAGACGGCAGGCAACTCCCCTACACACACATACTGGCCTTTGATTGTGTGTTCTTTTTTTTACAGTCAAATAGCAGAAATTTTGCATGTTGTCTTTATGATCTTGTCAAGCTCTGACACGGTAAGGCAAATCTTTACTTTAAATTAGCAATTTACCGTATCGTTGCTGAATTGAGATCCTGTTTCTTAACACCAATTGCTATGGGAGTTTTCTGGAAGCTGGTGAATGGAGAACTCAGGCCGCAGCTGATGCTTTATGCCGAAGATTTTAATGTAGACTGAAACTATTTACAAACGCTAACACAGTAACATAAGCAATTGTCCCCCCCAAGTCTGAAGATGTCTTCCACAGCATCTCCATATATCTTCCTCTACTTGCATCACCCATTCTAACAGCACATCCATTAATGGCTAGAATTGCTGTCCCTCTCTATGTTACATGTAGGTGTTTGCATCCTATTTAATAGTTAAGCCTAAAGTATGCATAACTAAATCACATTGTGTCCTTGCATCTTGACACTGGTGAAATATGCAAAAGAGTTAAAGTCGGTGAGAGTTGAAGTTGGTGCCTCTCTGTCTGGAGCATCTGAATTAGATATGAAAGTCCCTCAACGTAGACACTACAGTGCATTGTGAGTTGGCCCTTTATCTATAACCTGACCTTTGGTACTGCTTAGAGAGCGAAGGGAGTATCTGTGGAATTTAGACAGGCATTATTCTCCTGTACAGATATGATGTGTAATATACAATATACATGAATATATACTGGCATAGACAGTCATGTGTGAGGATGTTAAAAAATTCCCTAACAAGTATCACTACAGTCAGTTTCATCCCACTGTCGAGCAGATCTTGTTTATGAAATATATGAAACACTATATAGAGTAAAACAAACTAAAGTAAGATTCATGTGGACCCTAGCTGACAGCTGCATTGAGGGAAATTAAATGGCAGACTCTCTCGCCAAACAATGCACTTAATAGGGAAACATCCATCAGGAAAGTGTGAATGTGGTTTAGGGGAGGAAACTGTGGAGCGTGTCATCTGAAAATGCCAAAAATATAACACAGAGAGAAAAACTGCAAAAGAAGCTGAGGAAATGTGGGGTGGAAGAGTCAAACCTGAAGAATGTGTTTAATATTGGAGAAGGAAATAACTAAATATTGTTTGTTTTTTTAAAAGACACTGGCTTACTAAAGAGGATATAGGTTTAAGTTAGGTTTTTGGTTTTGGTTTTGGTTTTGTTTGTTTCTATGTATTTTTCCGCAGACCAAACACTGACCCAAATTCCAGCAGGGTAGGTGGCGGTAATGCGCCTTTAAAGTTAGGTGCCACCCGCCATTAAACAACAAAAAGCATATCTATGATCAAAAAGAAGCAGAAGAAGAAGAAGAAGCAGAAGAAGAAGAAGAAGCAGAAGAAGAAGAAGAAGAAGAAGCAGAAGCAGAAGAAGAAGAAGAAGCAGAAGAAGAAGAAGAAGAAGAAGAAGAAGAAGAAAAAAAATTAAGCAGACGGCTCTGTTATCCACTGCTCCTCCCTGCAGACAGGCAGACCAGAGTAGCTATCTCCGATTTAGTCGGGTGTCCAATGTGGTCACTTCCTGGATAGACTGTTTTTCTTCATTTTTTTTTAATTTGAAAAACGCATATTGGCAGACTTCAGTCCACGAACCAAGTATACAATTCAGCCATCGGATTCCTGCGTTATTACTTTATTATTTTCTTTATTTGTTGGTTAACAGAGAGGAGATTGGTTAACGTTGGTCACGATCAAAGTTGGCGAGAAGCTAACGCTAACGGTAGGGCTGTGTTTTACTCAAGCCATGTCCGCTTCTGCTGGATGCTCCCCGGCGGGCCATAGCTCAGGCCCGGGCACCGGAATTACCATATTTCGTTGGCTAGAAGTGCTGGAGAAAGAATTTGACAAGGCATTCGTGGACGTGGATCTCCTGCTCGGGGAAATAGACCCAGATCAGGTCGACATTACGTACGAGGGTCGGCAGAAGATGACCAGCCTCAGCTCCTGTTTTGCTCAGCTGTGTCATAAAACCCAGACGGTCTTCCAACTCAACCACAAACTAGAGGTCAGCATGTCATGTGCAATTCACGGTTAACGATGCACTGTACTGATGTATCATGGAGACTGTGCGAGTCACCCTCGCACAGGCACTCTGACTTTTGGCATCCTGGTCCACTGATGTATTCTCACTTATCTGTCTGTTGTCTCTCCGGTAAATGTCCTCTTGACTGAAATATAATGGCCCGCTGCTGAGTGGAACTCTAAAGCCACGTTAAGAAGGCACATACTGCCGTCCACTGGTAGATATCTATTCCTTATTGTCCTATTGTGCCATGTAAAAACGCCAGGCCACTCATATTTAACAGGTGGAGATCCTGAGTAGAACATGAAGGGAAGTTGTCCCTGGCTTGATAGAGAGGCAGGTGAAGCCAGCCATATCTGCTGCTTGATAACTCCCAGTCTGATCTTAACAGAGCCCCTGAAGTCCCAAAATATAGTATTTTGCAATCGTGTGTGCACAAGATAAGACAATGTCTTTTGGGACTTCAGTGGTTCCAAGGATCCTCTAAATAAAGATGAATACCTTACAATATTATATAGAAACCCAAAAGTTCCAATAAACATTTTTCGCTGTGGGGGTTGGGGGCATCTGCCTGAGAAAAGAGAATGGGTGAAGGGAAGAAGCATGTATTAATTAATTTAGTGGTTTTATCCATAAAACTATAAAATGTCAAAGTTGCATTTTCTTTTTCTTTTAAGCATACAATCATCAGTTATGTTCATTGGATTTGAAAACTACAACACCAGCTTTCAGACCCTGGGGACATAGCTGTCATTACAATGTACAGGCAGTGATCTTACAGTGTTGAATTGTTGGTCATACATGTTGAAACCTTGTGACACGAAAAATGCCTCTCTCGTGTGTGTGGAAGGAGATTCACCTATTTAACTTTATAAAGGATGTTCACAATCATTCCTTGCCCTGAGTGATGTTGTTTGCATGACATCCCAAGACATCTGTAAAGCCAGGCGCATGCTTCTGCGATTTTCAGAGACACGCAAGGACGCGCAAGAGCCACTTGCGTGCCCCTTTGCGTGCTTGTGTACCCCTTCTTGCGTGAGTCACCCAATTTTTTTAACTATACGACAAAGCTACGCAAGCCTCACGCAGCCCGCAAGGCTGTGATTGGTGTGCTAACTACATCCTTTCCGGAGTCACATTTCCGGTTTCATGCCCCATAATACCGGCAGAAATCAAGGAAGATTTAGAAGAACGAATATGGACCTAATAGAAGAGCGTTTGGCAGAAGAGATCCGAAAGTATGACCACTTGTATAACCCTTCATTGACGGAATACAAGGATGCGCAGATGGCCTGCAATTCCTGGAAGGACATCTCGGCTAACGTTGTTTTGCAGGTCGACGGTAGCGACGTAAAGAAAAACAGTCGGCGTCAACTACCCACACAAAGAAGGAGTCTCTAAGGTCGTCTTTGACAAAAAACGTTACTCCACCTAGTGTTCTGGCGGTGAATTGCTTTGCAACACGCGCAACCCTTGGAGAACCATAAATTAAAACGAGTCCATCGACACAACTGCGTGAAAAGCCGCAGTTGCGAAACAATGCGCCGGCCATAAGACCAGTAGTGTCCCAGTGCAACAAACTGTCCTATTGAGAGGCCCCTCAAAAGGAACCTTGCTGGGACTATTCTGCTATTTTCAGCCAGAGGTCTGTTGCATCTGACCATATCTACCTCTGGTGTCCTTCCCTAATGAGCCCTATCTTCTTTCCTTCTATTGATCATCCCCTTCACTCTAGGCTCAGTTGGTGGACCTGCGTTCTGAGCTGACTGAGGCGAAAGGGGAGCGGGCGGTGGTAGAAAGAGAGGTCCATGACCAGCTCCTGCAGCTTCATGCTCTTCAGTTGCAACTTCACACTAAAAAAGGCCAAGCTGAGGACTCTGACACCATCAAGGACAGACTGGTAGGTGGGAGAAGGAGATGCTATTAAAGCCTTTAAACTTACTTGATAATATTTTTACATCAGTCACACAATTGGTTTACCCTTTGTATTTATAATTATAGAGCAAGGCTTTTCAATAAATAATTGTGTTTTTTTCCTTTTTTGCTATGACCATTAGTGTGTGAGGTTCAGGGGGCACACTGAACCCCACACAATACACCCAAGCAAACCACAGTCACATTTCTGAATTTTTATGGAACAGCCGCAAGCCACTTTTGTGTGTCTTTTGTAATTGTAACGTCAGTGATCTTGTCATTACTAAAACATCTACTTCATACAGAGGTTGTTTGTTTTTGGAATCCAAGAGAATGTGATGCATTGAGGCTTTCACCAGTGGAGTGATTGAAGTTCCATGGCTTTCATCCCCAGATATAATTTGAACGATAGCTTTTCCCTACATAATTTAAAAATGGCCCTAACGCCTATATATTTTCATATTCACAGCAACATTATCCTAACAGAAACATTTGCATGTAAATATCATTCGACCAAATGTTTCTTTACTGACACTGCTTTGCAATTCAAGTGTAATATTCAATCTTATGGCTTTCACTTTTTTTGAGCGGGATTTCTTGTATGAAAGCTTTTATACAAATAAATCCTTTGGAAATTATTAATATTTTCAAACAACAACAATAATGTGATACGCCAAAAACAGAATGACAAACATTAACCCCAAAACGGAGTGCAAAACATGTGAGATGTGAACTTGTCACATTTGTCGCTGCTGATTCTTTGCTGCCTATTCCTGCTCTCTCATTACTTCAAATATCTTCAATTATGTTTTTTCCCAACTCTGAGGTTCACATTTGCTATATAGCCACCTCTTAATTGGTTAACATACTCACAATCTCTGTCGACTGTATTTCTGTAATCCCTGACTTCTCTCTGGTCTTCCTCTTTCCCCCCTTAAGCCTACACCACCAGTGGAAAAGATGGTAAGTTCAGGGCAAAGGAGTTCAGTAAATATAGAGCTATATAGAGACAAACAACCATTCACACTCACAGTCAATTTAAAGTCTCCGATTCCCCGGTCTACATGTTTTTGCACTGAGAGAAAACCCATGCCGACATTGGGTGAACATGCAAACTCCTCCTAGAAAGACCGCGGCCGAACCTTCACTGTCTGGTCAGAATGGCAGTAACCAATGCACCACTATGCTGCCTGCAGTAACCAATGCACCACTATGCTGCCTGCAAGGCGAAACAGTTTCTATAAATTAAATTACACCATAGAAGACACTCTCAGAAATTACCCCCCAGAAATTGGTAAAAATGTCAACAACAATGTTAATGAAAGTGACAAAATTATAAACCCTGTATCAGCTCCTTTGTCTGGATAGGAACCAAAATTGAGTTATTTCTTGTTCCATATCTGATCCTTTCATCAAGTTTCATGGAAATCCACCCTGTAGTTTTTGCATGATCCTGCTAAAAACACACACAACCTCCTTGTCATTGCTGGCTTTTGTAGCTTGACTTGCCAGTCAGTGATACTTAACTTTCCGTCTCCTGCAGTATTGGCTACTACTTGGTGTACTTGTGTTAAGTTTTTCGTGCACTTAACCAATTTTGGCAAGTGCTGGAAAAACTACAAGCATGTGTATACTGAGACACTCTTGGTTAATGAGGTCATACCACCAAAATTAAGCTCAGGTGCTTTGTTAGTTTTATTCTATTCTCAAATTTAGTACAAATAGGCTACATTTATCAAACTGTGTTCTAATTATCATTAAATGGCAGTAAAACTACATTCATCCGGACAAAATTTCCTATGTTCTGATTTGCAGTGGAAGGATAGAAACATAAAGTGTGAAATTTTGAATTAGAAAACTAAAACACAGGGACTAGTCTTTACTTTTAAGCACTATTAAGGTCTTTAAAATTAAGAGGAGAAAAGTGCTTTATAAAATACAGACCTTTAAAAAAATCTGATGTTTATCTGACCAAAACAGAAGCTAAAAAGAAGATCAATATTTGACTTGCATTTGTTTTCTGGACAGAAACAAAACTAATTAATTAGTATGTTGCTGTGTGTTCGCTGTGTACAGGCATGGTAACAGACTAATCAGATTGGCTTAAAAACATTTAATTCTGGTTAAACATATTTTAACATTTAATCTGAGAGAAATGAATACTGTAGTCTCTAATAATCTTTTCCAAATCACTTTCCCTTTCCAAGTAGAAATTTCTGTGACTCAAGGATGTCTGTTTAAAGAACACTATTGTATGAACTGAAACAAAAGCATAATAATGAAATAGGTTGGTGTGAGTCAAAAGATGTGAAAACCACCTCTTCTATGAGGTGCTTTGTTTGACAACAAGAGTAGCACTGAGCCACTCACCTTGTGCTTGAACTGTGTGTAGTTCTTAATTGTGATGTGCTTCTTTTAGGAAAAGGAGCTGGAGGCTAGTAAGAAGGAGAAATTAGTAGAGGCAACGCTGGATGCTGAAGTGAGACTATATAAGAAGGAAAACGAGGCTCTTCGCAGGCACATGGCAGTACTGCAGGCCGAAGTGTACGGAGCCAGACTGGCTGCCAAATACCTCGACAAGGAACTGGCTGGAAGGTGAGGAGTTGTTGTTGTATCTCAACCACTAGGTTGAAGTTGAGTGTGCTTAGAAGTAATAAGTATTTTAGCTTAACATCAGTAATATCTCTCAATCTCTGTCCATAAAAACACAGAAAATGTGTCATGTGACCATTCGTGTACACTGGGCATGTGCATGCCGATGTAAACAGGAAGCTGATTGTCTACTCTGCAGTTGGTTGCATACTTACAGCAAATACAATCAAAGAGAAACAACAATGGTGAAAAATAAAATGAGGGATATGTTTTCTTGGACTGACAATGCATAATTTTGCTATCACTGCTAGGACTTGAACTGTGACTTATAAAAAGAACCAGGAAGGGAATGGCGGTGACCTCGTCAACATTTCCAAAAGTCTTTGTATTTGTCCGTCTAGACTACAACACTCCTCGATAGTTTTCAAACTAAAATGGGGCCAGCTCTGTTTCAGGCACTTAAAAACTCAAGAAGTTGGCAAAAATCTGTAATGAATAGAAAAAGATTGGAAATGGAAAAATGTATAGACAGGCTGAATTGACAAGCAGTTTTGTATGTTTTTTTTCTTTTAGGGTGCAGCAGATCCAATTACTAGGCCGTGATATGAAAGGGCCAGCACATGATAAGCTATGGAACCAGCTTGAGGCAGAGATTCACCTTCACCGTCATAAGACTGTCATCCGTGCATGTAGAGGTCGCAACGATCCTAAGAAACCACTCCCCTCTCCAGTGGGGCATGTGAGTGTAAAACTTCAGAGCAAGTGAAACTGTTGATAACTTTTATTTGTGCTATCAAATTTGCGTTTATGTGTGAATGTAATTACAGAACCCAGACATACTGAAGAAAACCCAGGGGGTGGGCCCTATCAGGAAGGTGGTGCTAGTGAAAGATGATCATGAGGGGCTGGGAATCTCTATTACAGTAAGATTTTTTTTAAATATTTAAAAAGATGAAAGTTTTATTTCCCTTATTGGCTGTGACAGCCTCTTGAAGTTACACCAACGATTTATTTTAAGCAGCCACCAATTCCATGTATTTTGATGCAAACATGAATACAAGTGAAAATATAGGTGTCAAGATATAAATTAAGCCTCTTACCTTAAAGGAGACACATTATGCTTGTTAATTTCAATGTGGCTAAGTACTTTAAAATGAATGCAGGCTCTAAATTTGAGAAAACACCTAAGTTTCTTCATACTGTCTATTTCTGCAGCTACTTCTGACGTTCTCTCTCTGAAATGCTCCGTTTGCGGTCCCTTCCCCTCCCTTGCACAAGAAGCTCATCTAACTGATTACCCAGCTTGGTTAGTCTCTTGTTAATGGTTAACTGCTTCCAACGCATATCGGAAGTGTCTCAACCATTGCGCATTAGCGAAAGTAGGTTACAGGCTGAGCTGCTGATCTGCTAAGGCTAAAAACAATAGTGATGAATTTCTAACTAGGCCAGTTTAACAAAGAGTCTGTCTATATAACGTCGCTAGAACTAATCCCATCCATGTTTTGATGGACAATGTGAACAGCCAATGATAATGACAGTGCTGCGCCGAGCCTATAATGTGGCTGGAATAGAGTTACACTTACATCAGGATAGGTTGACGCACACAGCACAGAGGGAAGGAGTAGCAGCAGCACAGCTGCTAATATTTGTGCCCCTGTACAGAGGTGGACGACTCTGCATCGATGCAGTGACTGAACATAAACATGTTTCAGCTATATTCAAAGTTTCAGCCATTTCCACAGCTAAATAATTACAACACCGCTGCTTCAGGACAAATGCTCATTAAGCATATGTCAGAGTCTCTGTCGGAGTCTGTGTCCTCCTCCTTCCTCCTCTGACCTGCTCTCACTTTACACTAGACCAATAAACACCATCACTGATCACAAGTTATAAGGACACATACAGGAATGAAGTTTACTCTGTGTTTGTTTTAGTTGCTCTAGAGTTTATGAGACATGTTTAAACCTGCTACACAACACGAGACGTGAAGTGCACAGTCAGGACTTCAGGGTTAAAGTGACCGGAACGATCCACATTCATGATCTGACTTTATCTATTAGTACGTTTAATAATCAGTTTGTATTAGGAGGGACAGAGACAAGCAGGGACACACACACACACACACACATACTAACACTCCTGCAGACAGAATTTCCTACTGCAGTTTATGATGCAGCGCTTTAAACTTATTGATGCAGAAGAAGCGACGCCTCGTTTATCCAGGAAGAGAAATATGAAAACATATTTCACTAATATCACAATATCACTAATGTGATGATTAAAAAATCATAGGAGCAAAGTCACTTGTGACCAGCGGAGTAATGCGCCTCAGTGGAGCCAATTTAAGTTTAGATAATATAGAAGCTGTACCCGAGGACAACTGATACCATCTTTGCAGTTATGATAGCCTAGTGGAGTTCCCAATGAGATGGTTTGCGGAGGGTCTGCTTGGCATCCCACATTGTAGAACATGCCAATAGCTGGTAGGTGTTATGGTAAATGATTGCATATATATAACGCATTTCTAATCTTGATGACCACTCAAAGCGCTTTACAGTACAGTTTCCCATTCACACACACATCAGATTATCAATCAAAGACACTCTTAAATCCATCTCCACACAGCAGTCCTTGGGGAAGTAAGGGGTAATATTTTTCAGGAAGAGTATTGAAAAATACGTTTTAACTGCTGAATCTTCGACTCATCATTGTTTGAAATTAAATACAGGGAAAACCAAACCCTTCTTGTCTTTGTTAGGGGCGTGCCAGAATCAGAATCAGGTTTTATTGGCCAAGTAAGTTGCACAAACAAGGAATTTGACATGGTGCAGTGGCTTTCAGTGTGCTTACATAGAATACACATCACAACACAAAACAATACAAACAGTACAAACAGTGCGATGGTCTAAGAAAAGTAAAGTAAAGAAGTGCAGGGATAAATATTGAACGGTATGAATATTACAGTTATGCAGTGAGGGTGAAATAAATAATATAATTAAATATAATTACAATATAATATAACTTCGGGAGTATTTGTACAGTGGTTATTAAAAAAGATCCAGGGTTATTGCTGTGGAGTGGATTGGCTATTCAGAAGTTAGAAGGCGAGGGGGAAGAAACTGTTTTTGTGTCTGGAGGTTTTGGTGAACAGAGATCTGTAGCGCCTCACAGAGGGGAGGAGATGGAATAGGTTGTGTCCAGGATGTGAGGGCTCTGCAGTGATCTTTCCTGCCCGTTTCCTGACTCGGAGATGTACAGGTCTTGGATGGTGGGCAAGTTGGCACCGATGATCTTTCCCGCAGACCTGACTGTCCGTTGGACTAGCATCTAGGCGTTCATTATGCTGAGGATAGGCAAAGTGATGTCAAAGGTGGAGACGTATTACAGAAAGTGATGAGGAGGTGTCTCGGTGTTTCAGCTCTGCTGCTGACTTTTTAAATAGTTTAAGTTATTCACACCTTCTCTTCAAACTATTTAACCCACTGGAGGAAAGGGAAATTATGAAAAGGCATAATATGTCCCTTTCAAGGTAGAGAAATGATCTTGGAACAATATCACCAACCAAGTGTGATTATTTTGTCTGAACCTATCGATTAATTTATCATGAGATGTTTTTTTCATGTGGTTAACTATTCCCTCTATTTTAAGCCACGGCCCACTCCATTTAGCTTCATGATTAAATTACTGTAGGTGGATACTTGCAGCCTTTAATGAATGCTACAGGGCTGTTGAGGAATTGGAGGAGGCTGTTTGTGGCTAGGTTTGGCCCATTTAAAATACAGAACCTTTGTGTTTCAGGTGGTAATTAGAGTGGCAATTGTTCACTGTCTGAAGGCATTTTAGAAAAGGAAAGCAAGCAGAACTGTTGACGTTGAGAGGAGCTGTGAGAATAAAACCAACTCTGACAGTATATTTCATCAATTCATATCTGCAAACAGAGACCCTGTAAAAGTACAGTCCGATTTGGTGTGAAATACTGTGAAGATAGACAAAAGCGTTGGCACTCCTACTCGACGACACATTTACCATTACTCCGACATACAAAAATGAAGACAATTTATACATCTTGTGCTGTTGAAAGTATCTGGAGCCAAAGTCTGTTGATTTCTAATCAAAATGTTACTTTTTTATTTGGTCCATGTCTTATTGACTAGCATGGAGGAGGCAGGGTTTATGACCTGAACTGCAGCCAACTAAAATATGTGTTGGGTACATTTTTGAGAGCTGTCATGATGTCATTGGTTAACACAGCTGTCAGATTACTAGAACATTCCTGACATCAACATAAAATTGCCTTAAAGTTGATGCACTCTTCCAGAGGAGTTAAGAGTTGTATGTGTTTTCATCAGGGTGGGAAGGAGCATGGTGTTCCCATTCTAATTTCAGAGATCCATCCAAGTCAGCCTGCAGACAGATGTGGAGGTCTGCATGTTGGAGATGCCATCCTTGCTGTCAACAGCATTAATTTGAGAGATGCTAAACACAAAGAGGCAGTCACTATTTTGTCCCAGCAGGTAATATACTGGAGGTGCGCACACATTTTCAAACTACTTTGTATGTCTTAACATGCTCATCCTGAATGTCTGTGTTAGCAAGGACAGATAGAGTTTGAGGTGGTATATGTGGCTCCAGAGGTGGACAGTGATGATGAGAATGTGGAGTATGAAGACGACAGTGGCCATCGCTACCGACTTTACCTGGATGAACTGGAGGACAGCAGCACAGCGCCAACCATCAACAGCTCGGCATCATTGCAGGGTATGTATTACAATCTTGGTTTGAACACTAATGAGATGTAAACAGACCCAGTGTTTAATTTATAAAATACATTTTATGTTTATTTAGGGAGCTTAACAATTGTGGTGCTTTCAACTACATATGTTGGATTGCTAGAGTTAGTGTTAAACTTATACCACAGATGGTGCAAGTATAAAGCTTGTTTATAGTCAGACGAGCCACAAAAAATATATGAAGTTCACATTTGAGAGAGATTCAACCTCAAGCTTACTCGTGTCCTGCTTATTGTGTAGATCGATAGATAGATAAACTATGTCTGTCAGAAAGTATCCCTTTGACTGGGCTCAAATTTTCACACATAAGTCACATTTTAAAGCCCATGGTACATAAATAATAACAACGCTCAACAATATACTCACTAGGTTTAAATGCAGTGTCTTTTTTTTAATTGTTCAGGGTGGTTATTGCAGAGGGAAGGAAGTATTTCTTCTTCTTTCATGTGTGATTTGGGGATTTTTGCCTGATGGAAGTGACAGGAAGGGTTTGGGGAGTGGGTGAGATGGGTCCTAGTTTGTCAGTGAGGCTCTCTTGATCACTGACCGAGTTTACAGTTTAGAAAGAAGAGTTTGGGGTCAACCAATTATTTTTACTGGCCCGATAAGTTAGACAGAAGTTTTGTTTTGTGTTTGTTTGCGAGGGTGTACCAGGAAGAGATGTTGAAGGTGAGAATAGGTAAAAATGTCCTTACTGATGTTGTGCACTCAACGGAGCAGATTGAGTCGTGTGTTAATAATATCCTAAAATATGACTGAATGTGTGTGTGGAAAGCGGGTTAGGAAAGGGAGAAAAACAAGAGAGCGAGAGAAGAAACATGCAACAAGCAATCACCACCAAAGGCAATATGTGGTGATTTTACCACGCAGTAAACTTTCGAAAGATTTTGAATTCAAGCAGCGCTTTATGACTTCAGGTGTTTCCCTGAATGAATGCGGGCACCCTCTTATCAAGATGCTGAAAACTCTAGCTCAGGTTTCTGGGGTTACATGTAGGCTAGGGCTGCTCGATTTTTGAAAAAATCATAATCACGATTATTTTGGACAATATCGAAATCACGATTATTCAAACGATTATTAATATGTGCCCTTATTCTGAAGTCTATGCTTTATTCTTTAAATGACTGTAACCGGAAGTACCAGTCACTTCCGGTTCCGGTAAATGTAAATGTCCCCATCTGCCCCCCAACTACAAGCACACAGACAGAGAGAGAAAGAGAGGGGTGGGGGATGGCTATGAGGACCATCATCATGTACCCCCGAACCCCGACATTGAACGGGTTACATACAACAACAAGCGGAGAATCGCGGGCTGACTGGGGCGGAGAAATGTGGGTCCGGTGTGAACAGCCAGGCAGCTGCGCGCTTGAGAATGGACGCTGCGCGGCAGCTACATTGTGTGCTGCTGCTCCTCGTGTTCCCATACAAGAGGACTTTTTCTAACCTTTTAATATGGCTGTCCTCCCTCTGCCATTTTCAACTCGCGCTGTTTTTTAAATACCGCCGGTCACCACTTCACGGCTGCTTGAGAGTGAGAGCCAGAGTACAAACAAATATAGGTAAGAGCATATTGATGAATCCAAGATTCGTGAATCAGCATTCATACAAACAGTTTAAGCACAGATCTGTGCGTACCCACTGTTAGCATATTAGGCTCATTGAATCCCAAATTTCTCCTGATGGCTGATTGATGTATAAGAAAGTGCTGCACATACAGTTGCAATCATAAATATTCAACCACCTCACCTCAAAAGACATCATAGTGATGTGGATGAAAGATAATGACAGTAAATTACAAAAAACCTCATTAAACAACAAAAGTTAAATTATTGATACGTATTTGAGTTATTTTGACAACAGAAGTTGACTTAACTTTGAAGTTCAAACGAAAAATGTAACTCCTTTAAGCTATGTGCATGTGCAGTATTATTCAACCCCAGCTTCAGTACTTTGTGGCGCATCCTTTAGCTTTTATAACTTCTAACAAACGTTTTCGGTAAGTGCGGACAAGCTTCTTACACCTCTCAATCAGAGTGTTTGCCCATTCTCCACGTGCAAAAGCCTCTAGCTCAGTGATATTTGATGGCTTCTGTGCTGCAACTGCCTTCTTTAAATCCCAAAATAGATTTTCAATCAGATTTAAATCTGGTGACTGAGAAGGCCACTCCAAGACGTTCCAGGATCTTTTTCTCAACAAAGCTTTGGTTGACTTTGAGGTGGGCTTTGGATCATTGTCTTGCTGAAAAGGCCAATGATCACCAAGGTTTAATATGTCAACAGAAAACATCACATTCCTCTTTAAAATGGCCTGGTATTTCTTGGAATCCATGATGCCAGGTACATGATCAAGATTGCCAGATCGCTTGTCCATATGTCCAAACAGTTCCAGTTTGGTTTCATCAGTCCATAGAACTGTCACCCAAAACGTCTTATCCAAATTCCTCCTGGCATATTCTAGTCGACTTTTGATGTTCCTTTAGGTCAAGAATGGAGTGCGTCTTGGAGTCCGGCCATGAAGTCCTTGTTTATTCAGTGCATGTCTTATAGTTGCCACTGAAGCACTTGTACCAGCCTTCATCAGGTCATCCTGTAGGTGTCTTGTAGACACAGGGGTTTCTCTGAGTTGTTCTGACTAGGTTGCTGAGGCCCCTTGATGAAATGTTGGGCTTTCTTCAATAGCCAGGCAGGTTTGCAGCTGTTACATAAGTTTTAAACATCCTTATAATGCTTCCAATGGTGTCTCTTGGAATATACTATTTTTGGGAAATCTTCTTATACCCAAGGCCCTTCAGGTGTGATGAAATAATCTCCTCTCTCAGCTTTTGTGGAAGCTCCTTTGTCTTTCCCATGATTGCAACTCACCTTGAATACCTTCATGGATGGGATTTATATATGCATCAAAGCTGAAGCAGATGAAGGATCATTATAGAGTTCCCAAAGGCTTTATTATGTTTCAACTCCACTTTAGGCCATAAAAGCTGTCAGACAGCTTTAATAACAACAATATTATATAGGGGTTGAATAATTGTGACATGGCTATCTTAACAAAATATTCTGTTACACACAAATACCACTTCATGCATTTTCTGTGTTGATTTTATGTATCACTCAACTCAAAAAGAAGTCATCCGAAGCTGAATCTTGCTCTTTGAAAAACCTTAAATTGATAAATTCTTAAAATCTTTGGGGGCTTGAATATTACTGATTGCAACTGTAGATGCACTGTATGAATGTGTGTGTACATGGGTGGATGGCAAAACTGTTCTGTAAAGCGCTTTGGATGGTCATCAGACCTGTGATATGTGAAATGTTTTAATACACAGGAGATTAGAAACAAAAAATAAGACACACCTGAAATAAGGCTGGGCGATCGATTATAGCACCATTAGAGCTCACTCCATCCATGTTTTGACAGACAGCAAGAACAGCCAATGATAATGAGAAGAGCGCTACGCTGAAACAATCCTGAGGCTGAAATCGAGTTACAGCCACGTCAGATTAGGTCAGGGATCGGCAACCTTTACTATCAAAAGAGCCATTTTGCCACCTTTTCACCAAATAAAATGTTTCTGGAACCACAAAACACATTTGATAACACAGCTTATAAAGTTGTATTCATAGTTATACTATGACAAACTTATGATCATGAGTATAGTTATTAATCGATGGTGTCGGATCATGTCTGCATGTTTGTCCGGTCATTTTAACACTGACTGAGTAATTTTTCATGATTTTTAAATGAACCCTCATAAACTATGGAGCAAATCAAACAGGTCCTGATAACTATTGATGAGTGGTTATTGGTTAAAGTGAGCAGGTCAGAGTGGAGGAGGACACAGGAAACTCAAGCATGGTACAAACCATCTGCAGCTTCTGCTCTGATCATTGAGCAGCAGCGCAGATTTTTTAAATTTTTCCTAAATGAACGTTAGAGACGTTCACTCTCTCTGGAGTGGACGCCACTTATGTTCATGTTCATCATTTGAAAACTGATTCGTTCAGTTTATTGAACGCGTCGTTCGTTCACAACATTGTACAGGGAGCCACTGCAGAGCGTCTGAAGAGCTGCAGGTTGTAGGCCCCAGGGTAAGGTTGACTCACATAGAGTGTAAGACAAGAAGCCTGCAGCAGCAACCATGCTAATGTTTTGGCTACTGCTGTACGTAGTGGGAGCGAGATCAAAGAGAAAACTAGAAAATTCCTCCTGCCGAGAAATTTCGAATGGGTGCCTAGATTTTGCCAGTTCCAGACAACGAACTTCATACACACTAATACAGGAATCTGATGAAGAGCCAATCACATTGTAGTTCAAGAGTTTCCCCCTGAAAGACAAAGAAATGAAAATCAATGTTTAATACCCACCAAGAGATGGGCAGTATTTCTATTACTTGTATTTCAATTACTTTGAGTATTTTGTAATTTGTATTTGATGGGGCCGATAGAAAATCTAACGTAATTTGTAACAAAATACTTTAGAGTGGGGTAATTTTGTATTTAAAATACCCAAAATACTTTCTCCACTAATCAAAAAACAATTCACGAGTTCACCCATTCTTCAAAATGCGCTGGCTACCACCATGATTGTCAGGAGTAAGGAGGTGAATCCACCAGTTTATGCTCCACTCAGCTGAAGATCTTGGCCTATTGGCAGAGAGTGAAACAGCTTCCTCCAACCTCCAAGATGATGAGGAAGATGACTTCTTTGTTTTCTCAGCTGAAGAAACTCAAGCCCAGGAAAGACAGGAGATCATAAGCCACAGCAAAGCTGAGTTAAAGACCTGCTTTCTCTTCAGCAATACCCACTTATCAAGGTCCTTTTTGTTCAATTTAACGATACCCTCCCCTCGTCAGCTATGATTGAGAGACTGTTCGCGTTTGCAGGACGTTTGCAGATATTCCATCTGCACAGGAGGCGGTTAACAACAGAAATATTTTAAAGTCAGTTGTTCTTAAAGGCAACTAAACTGGCTACTCAGTGGTTGGGTCTCAAGAACCAAAATGGAAGGATTATTATGTCATAAAGATATCAGTGTGAACCTGTATGAGACACTTAACACTGTAATATAGAACTATGTGGCCCACCAGGCCACTGGCCAATGTAAGAGAGAAACAAGTAGGCTACCATGCCACTGGTCAAGGTACAGTAAAAGAGAAGTAAGTAGGCTACTCACTTGTTAAGTTACCTGTTCATTTTTGTATTGATTTACTATTTACCTTTATTTTTATTCATTTTTCTGTCCAGAACTTGATGGACAGTAATTTATTTAGGCTCTTTACCTGTGAACAACTGGTTTTAGCTCTATATTTTGCTTTTATAGTATGCATAGGCCTAATGTGTGATGCTATTCATAGGTGATGAATATTTTCTTGTTGATACAAAGCCAACGTTTATGGGCTGTCAAGTTGTTTGTTTTAATAGCTCTGCTTAGTTACACTGACATTCTGTGACTGTCCTTAGTTTTTTGGGGGTTCACCAGAGCTTTTGGTACATTATATAGCCCAAACCTGAATGCTCTGCTATACCAAATTTTGAGAAAATCCAGAAAAAGTATTTCCTATATTTTAAAAACATGTTTTGTATTTTGTTACATTTTCTGGCACCAGTATTTTATTTTTAATAAATTTTGATGTATTTTTGCCCTTCTCTGGTCCCACCTACACTGGGACTTGAACTGGCCACCTCTGGGTCTCTATCCCTCTGCTCTACGCACTGAGCTGCCTACAGTGTTGATCATCAACTGTGAAGTAGTCTATAAATAGATCTCACTGTCCCACTTTCTCCCTCTGGCCCCCCTCCTCAGCGTGTGTGACTTCACTAACGACGCAGCTGTGACACAGAGACAGTGAAAGATTGGACCTGAGGAGAAGGTCCTGTACAAAATGCTCTAATTCAAAATCTATAACTCCTATCCGTGAAATGAATCACAAGGCTTGGACGAACAAGAACATACCTATATTATTGGTTAGAGTCAACAAATGAGGCCCTACGAGCAGTTTAGAAATGTAGCTTTCATTCCAAATATTGTCCTTCGAAAATGTACATTGACTTCAATGGAGCAGATTTATTTCCACACTCTAGCTCTCTGCTCAAACAAATACTTGTTACTCAAAAACTATAAGTCCTATCTGGAAAAAGAAAACATTTTGAGAATCACAAGGATTGACACTACAACCAGATATATTTATGCGCCAGAGCTAAGAAATGGAGCCGTGGGAGCGATTTATGTTTTATTTTTCAGTTTTAATCTTTTCAGAAAAATCTTCAAGATTAACATGGGGCTCCAATGAGAGAAGGATCCGGAAATAATTCCTTGTTTCTCGTTGCGGATATAAGCACATGTCCGAAAGATTTGAGAGTGACATGTCTGCGATGGAAACAGTCTCACCACCTCAAATATCAAAAAATCATGTCTGAGGACCTCCGTTTGGGGATCACACTTCATTTTCACACTAACCACTAGGTTGCTCTATCCCTATCATTTCATACTTACTAATACAGGAATCTGATGAAGAGCCAATCACATTGTTGATCAAATCATAGAGGGTTGTATATTTAAAGAGTTCAATAGTCCCCTTCTGAAAAACAATGTTGGAGTCTTGCCATCACCGGGACTTGATGTCACCACCTCTGGGTCTCTATCCCCCTGCCCTTCTGACTGCACCACCTATAGTATTTATTAACACCTGTAAAGTAGTTTATAAATAGATCTCACTGTCCCCTTTTCACCCTTTGGCCCCCTCCCTGTGCGTGTGTGAGTTCACTAACGACGCAGCTGTGACACAGAGACAGTGGAAAAAATTAGGCTGTACGAGCAGTTTAGAAACGGACTTCTCATTTCATAAATCTCCTCCGAAAATGTACATTGACTTCAATTGAGCAGATTTATTTCCACACTCTAGCACCCTCATCAAACAAATACTTGTTACCCAAAAACTATAACTCCTATCTGGAAAATGAAAACATTTTGAGAATCACAGGAGTTTACACTACAACCAAATATATTTATTATTCGTGAGAGCTGATAAATGGAGCAGTGGGAGCGATTTACGTTTTATTTTTCAGTTTTAATCTTTTCAGAAAAATCTTCAGAATTAACATGGGGCTCCAATGGGAGAAGGATCCGGAAATAATTCCTAGATTTTTTGATGCGGATATAAGCACAGGTCCGAGAGATTTGAGAGTGACATGTTTGCGAAGGAAACAATCTCACAAACTCAGAATCATGTCTGAGGACCTCCGTTTGGGGATTTGAGAGCAGTTTTAGTGACGAAAAAAGGGTCTAAAAACACTGATTTGCAGCTTCTCGGTCTTTTGGTAGAGAGAGCTTGAGATCTTTGAGCGATCTGTTGGACGAAATTCTTATAAAACACAAAGCACACCATTCGACGTAGTTCCGCAGGTTTATTTGTGGGTCTCGTGAATTTGCGACAATCTGTAGTAACAAGTATTAGTTTGATGACGGTGCTAGAGTGTGAAAAAATGTCTCTTCCATTAAAACTAATGATAATTCTCGGAGAAGAATTTATGAAATGAGAAGTACGTTTCTAAACTGCTCTTACGGCCTGGCCTCACTTGGTGCCTGCACCACTAGGCACCCATAATAACTAGAAATGCATTATAAAGACAGGTGTGTGCCTTTCCTAATCAAGTCCAATCAGTTTAATTAAACACAGCTGGACTCGAATGAGTGAGTAGAACCATCTCAAGGAGGATCAGAAGAAATGGACAGCATGTGAGTTAAATATGAGTGTCACAGCAAAGGGTCTGAATACTTATGACCATGTGATATTTCAGTTTTTCTTTTTTAATAAATTTGCTAAAATCTCTACATTTCTGCAATGAAACAAAGCGTGAAAAATGTAAAGGGGTCTGAATACTTTCCGTACACACTGTACATGAGAGCGAGGGCTCACAGATACTATTCTGTGCACTGGTATCATATGCCCAGTCGTAGTTTTTTTGTGCGCAAGACTAAACAAAGGCCATATGGGGGCCACATTCTGGGACTTAATTTGGTGAGTTAATCTTTAGGACATTTACGCTGCCTCATACCTTCTCTTCTCCAAGACTGAGATAAGAGTCTCAGTCTTGGAAGGTCCCAACAGGAGCAGAGCATCTCTCCCGAAGGTTGCAGAATGCTAGAAATGCTTGTTTGGCAATACAGGAGCTACTACACCCCATAGTGAGACATAGAACGTGTGTTAAAGCGATATGAGTGAGATACCTCCCCAGACAACCATTTTTGCTTGGGCTGATGAGAAGAGGTTGTTTTTGTCCAACCGCCTTGTTTATGCCAGGTGGAAGAAGAAGAACTTGGGTTATGCATCTAACCTTGAGTTAAACAGATTGATAGGTAGGTATTCATTGGACAGTTTTAGTGGCTGTCATCTTGCATCATCAGCATTCAGACTGTGTCTTAAAGGATACATATTTTACAAAATTTTCAGGTTCGTACCTTGAATTTGGGATTCTACTTGAAAAGGTTTGATTGCTCTAATGTTCAGAAAATGCTTCAGTTTCCTTATACTAGTTAATTGGTGCAGCTCCTTTGATGCTTGGTTTTAGCTCCTGCCTCCTCTCGTAAAGCCCAGGTTCATACCTTGAATTTGGGATTCTACTTGAAAATAATAATAACAAACAGGTTGAGAGGAAAGAGGCATCTTGTACAACAGCAACAAAAGTTTTAAATCGTGCCCAACTAAATTCTTTGGATGGTTCACTCAGTGCATGGTTTGTTTTAGGTTAACCAAGGTTAGGTTAGGAAGCTCTGTTACCAATAAGAAACTACAGTGTAGTTCTTAGAAAGTACAATATAACATTCGTTGAAACAGTGTAATGGAACAATACCTCCTCTCCCCCTCAAGCCTAGACACCATTATGTAACTGTTTTATCGTCATGAGAGATGCTTCTTGTCCATGTTACTTACGAATCTGTGTCCACTCTGCAGTGCTGGAGAAGATATCACTGAGCAGCGGAGCAGAGAATGGAGATACTGGGATCTCCAGTGAGACCCCTTCAGAGGAAACATCTTCAAAGCCTCCTGTGACTGACTGTTCCTACTAGAGGCTCAGCAAAGGTCGTTGGTATATAAAGGTAATGAGATTGGTTGGGAAAATTCCTCTCTAAGAACTGAATCAAAGAATTCCAAAAAGAGCCCAGTGAGGGACACGGGGAAATAAACAGGAGGTGTCTGTTTTTGCTTCTTTCTCTTGGTTCTGGAGTGGTGGGATTAGGGCATTTAGCCTTGGGTTGTGGCAAAGATTAGGTCTTAAAGGTCAGCAGACTTGTTAGCTATGTAGTGGGGGAGTGATGAGGAATAATGTGTAGCATTTTTGGAGATATTTAATGGAAAGTGGTGGTTATTGCTAGGGAGGCCTTATATGAGAAAAAACAGGGGTTAGATTTCACTAAGCTATCTTGTTGGTACAGTTACTCAAGATTCAAAATTTCAGGGAGACACTTCAAAAGTATTTGCATCAGTCCAGTGGTGACCCGAGGAGAGTGTAAAATATATCAAAACTGAAATTAATGGGAAAAAAAAAGATTTGTAATGACTCGATAAAATATATCAACAAAGTTCAAATTTAAAAAACATCTGAAGTAAATATTAAATGGAAAAATTCTGTTTATATTTGCCTGCCATCACGATACACATATTAACCATTTGTTAAAAATCTAACAATTTAGTAGCAATCGTTTTTAGTCCCTCTCATTTGACATAGAAATAGAGGGCTTTCAGGTGAGAATTAATTCACCCTACCAAAAAAACAGTTGCTGTAAAAAAGACAATTGTTTCTTGCCTTATGGATTTGTTTCCTTCATCATAAAGGGTTGATCAATTTCATTCTGGGGTTGCAGCCTTCTATTCTATAACTAGTCAGTGCATACCTAGTGTATTTTTAATAAAGTAATATCCCATACTACATTCATTAAGACAGATTCCGTATAAAGTCAATAAGAACCAGTTCTTGGCAAAGCAATTTAATAATGAAGACTGCTATATAACCATTTGGATAGAAAGGAATAGGTCTAGATATTTCTAAAGCATAAACATTAAGAAAGCATAGTATACAACATTTAATGCTTGACGTTGAAATTCCTCTCCTCTTTCCTAATGGTCATTGTAGTTATTGGTGACCGCACTTGTCATACGAGTTTATGACCTCATAACCCATTGCTGGTATTGTATCCTGTTAATGAGGTAGGGAGGATGTTCCACTGATATTATCCTGATCACAGCTTTCTAACCTAGTTCCATCCCTAACATGTGTTTGCATTCTGTTGGATATACAGGAGTGAGCACAAAATCACTCGAATGATGTAATGTAAGTGAATGCAGTAAATTTTTATGATGGGGTCTTTCTAGTTTACATGTATCGCTGTATACTTTGGTATTGTTTTCCATGTGTATCACAATTTTATTTTGTAACACTTTATATTGTCAAGAACACGTTACAATATAATGCAGAAAATGCAACTAACTGAATTGTTGTATCAGCGGCTCTCTGACACCCATCTTACCAGTGTACTGTTTATTGCAAAGGTGTTCAGTTCAATATTTTACTTTACTCAAGTATGTGTCCGCAGAACTGGTAGCTGCCAGTGGTCTGGCCAAAATGAAGTCAAGTAGCTTGAATCCGTCGTAAGCTCTTACTCTATGACCTAACAGTGTTGACATGTCCAGTTATTTACCTGTTTTTTTTTTTTGTCTATTCCTTTGCAGATTGATTTGTTTCTCTAAACTCTTCACATGTATGATGTGCATCTTTATATATTTATGTTCAAGTTTAACATTTTATTTAGCCTTAAATAAAGTTTGGTTTCGATTTGATTTGTTTGTAATACATTCTAAGAAATCCTTTCCTTTTAAATATTCAATTTGATTTCACTAGTTAAAGTCACCTCAGAGTTTAGAAAATATATAGGAATATTAACTAATCTTGCAAGCAATATTGAAGGGGACCATGTTATTTGGACCTAGAAAATAATGGTCCCAAAGGGACAGAAAAGAAATTACAGGAGGTGATTAAAGCTCTAATGAGCAGTTTGTGAACCGCTTGTGCAGAATCGTAGGAATAAAATTTTATAAACAGTTCAGCGAGAGCCACGTGCGAGGGATCCTTCACTGGAAAAAAACAACTCCCGCAATTTGTTGTGGTCCCGCTATGTCAAAAACTATACGCTAGAGTGCGTCGAAATGGGATTACGACCAGAATTTACGTCACAGTCAGTCTACATGGCATAGCGCTGGAGATCTGGCGGAGGAGGAGACCGGGGTAAGTTACGAGCCACAGCCACCTTCTCAGCTCGGGGCGACGGGTGTTAGCTGGGAAGCTAGCCGAGGGGGGACGCTAACCAGCCAGGGAACGGGGTGAGAGGCGGAGGGTTGGCCGAGAAGCAGAGCCTGCGGTTGGGGTAAGTTACGAGCCACAGAAAACAGCTGTTTTTGTGGGGCTTTGTTAGAAAATAGCACCGGAACGTGTTCCAGGACCCCCCCCCCCCCCCCGGTCTCCGGCTACAATGTGCCCGTGTTTGTACGCTCGCCCAGCGGAAAGCCTCTCCTGCGATGCCCGGGCGGCGAGGAGATGGGGGGAGAGAGCTGCACCTTATAACTTTTGTGGCCCGCACAGATTTGCTCCACACCCCCCGAGCTGCACGAACCGGTGCCGGTCACCAGAAGCTCGTTGCCGCCTCCGTCACTCGCTTTAAAATAAACTCATACCCGGGGTTTTAAGTGCATTTGGACGCAAAAGTTGCAGCAGTGTTAGCCTCCAGAGCTGTAGCCCCTCCACGATCCCTTTGTGTGTGTGTGTGTGTGTATTTGTGTGTGTATGTGTGTATGTTAAGGATGGGCATAATCAATCGACGATCGATGAATTGATCATTAAGAATTTCGTCCATGACGTTATTTTTTCATCGATGAAAACTATTGCAGGTTCGCTATGTGGCAGGAGGTCGGGATATCCGAGTTGCCCTGAACGCAGCACAGCGAGGATGTTAGCAGATGAACAAACCCCTGGATGAGAAAAGTGCCCTTCTGCTGGAGCCCAATTTTTTCTTCATTCATCAATATTTAAGAATAAAAATGACTCTCTCAGTCATCAATTCCCCCCAAATGTGTTTTGATATCTGACGGGGCATTTATCTGAGTTCTTGTGCGAATTTCGCCCAGACATGCTCCGCGGCGCTCACAAGCTGGGGGGCAGGTGCTCAAGCCAAAAAAAAAGGGCACCCATCGCCAAAATTATTTATGAAATTAAAAATAATAATAAATAAATAGAAAACACAGTAGGATAGTTTCAACTTCTATATTTATTTTTGTTAACAAACTAACTCAAATTATCAATTTGAATAAATAAATGAATAACAGGCAAAAACAGACAAAACAAGGCCATATTGAATAACCAAATATGTTAGGGTTAGTGATGTGATGGACTCCTCTGGACTAGGTAGGGTTGTTGATTCTCACTCATCTTTTTTAGAAGTTGATGGCCTGATCCAAGATAAAAGAGAGCTGCTACCCCGAGCTGCTTGCTGCAGTTCCCTGTCCTTCTGCCTTTGGCGTCTCTCTTTTCTTGGCATTATGCTGCAAATTTTCTAAATGAGATAAATCAATGTTGCGCATAATTATCAAGAGTGACTTACATAATCTCTATAAAGCTGACAACACAGTACACACAATTTAACTGTTTTCTGACAAAGTAAGAGTAAACAGCATTACACTAATAATATACCACAATTTACCTCACCAGACTGTCATGTAGGTCAACTTAAGACCTACCTTTCATTTCAATAATTACGTTAAATTATTTTAAATGAAACAAAACTAGTGAACTTGTCTAATTTGTAGAACAGTAAAACTGGCCTTAAATTCTCTGCCTGTCTGCCTGCCTGCCTGTCTGTCTGTCTTTCTGTATCTCTCCCTCTCTCTCTTCATTAAACATGACGTCAGTAAACACATGGACAAGGCTTTGAAATCACAGAGTTCTTTGTTTGTTTATTTTTTAGGAAACGTCGGACCAGTTGCGACGTAATATTTCAGCGGCGCTAACGTTGTGGTTAATTTATCAACTAACAACGTCGGGGGATTGCACAGGCACCGTCCTTACCTGTTTGTCTGATGCTGCGGGTCAGAGAAGAAGTGGCTGCAGCCGTTTGGCGCTCAGCTGCATGAGGAGGAGGAGGAGGAGCGAGGCGCGCGGGGGGGGCTTGTTAGCGCCGCGGAGCATGTCGGGGCGAAATTCTCACAAGAACTCAAATAACTGCTGTTAAGTTATCTTGGCTCGCGCAGTGTAACTTGGCGTAAAAAGTATGAGCGTAGCGTCTGTTTAAGTAGTTTATTCTCATGTGCACCGGCTCTATTCATCCGTCTCATGCACAGGTAACAAGGTAACTGACAACAAACGTCATACACACAGAAACCGTAACACCTCTAATAAACGGGCAATACTGCTACCGTAAAACAATGAGAAGAGCGTTCTCTATAATGATACTTTAACATCCCCACTCGCTCTTATCTTATAAGGTTGCATGAAAACAAAAGTAACAAAGTGTTGTATCCTTGATATTTAAAGAAACAAAATACTCTTTGCACTCTTAAGTACCAAACATGTTTCGTGCAAATCTTTTTAACTTTAGCTTAGTAGCTGGCTTTGTAAGGACATCAGCAATCATTTGCTCAGTAGGACAATATTCCAAAATAAACTTTCCATTGTTCACATTTTCTCTGATAAAATTATACTTAATGTCAATGTGTTTGCTCCGTTGTCTGTTGACTGGATTTTTGGCTAGTGCTATGGCACCTTGGTTGTCTTCATACACCTTTGTTTGTGCATATTGGTATACGTCTATACCCCTGAGTAGCTGTTCTAAATAGATGCATTCCTGTACAGCTGATGCTAAGGACACGTATTCAGCCTCACAAGTGGTTAAAGCTACTGTCGGTTGTTTTCTTGTTTTCCAGGATATCAAAGAGCTTCCCTCATTTAGACTGAGACAATAACCCGATGTACTACGCCTATCTACTGGATCTGATGTCCAGTTAGCATCACTGTAGACTCTTTGGCCTAGTTTTTCTGTGTCATTTCTCCTGAAACATAATCCCTGTTTTGTTGTATCTTCGAGTAAATTAAACTTCCCACTGCCTCCCTGTACTTTCTTGGTTCTTTCAGTTTTTCTGCGTCTTCTGTGTATCAAGTTTTGATTCACATGGAGTTTCTCTAGCTTTGCAATCCTGCATCCCAAATCGATCGAGAATTTTGCTCACATATCTCCCCTGTGACATTTTGACTACACCATCTGCTTGTTCGAAGTCTATGCCCAAGAAATGTCTCAGCTTTCCCAAATCTTTCGTTTTGAACCTTTCAGTGAGTATTCCCTTCAAATTTTTCTGAAAATGTTCGTTACTAGCTGCTATGACCAGATCGTCAACCCATATGATTAGGATTACTTTCTCGGTGAGCTGTTCTTTTGTATACACACAGGTGTTAGCTGGGTTCTGTACAAAATCATTCTCAATTAAACATGTATGCAACATAGTATTCCAATTCCTCCCTGATTGCTTCAGACCATAGATAGATCTTCGCAATTTACACACCAGTTTCCCCCTGTTTTTGACTTTTTCTCATAACCCTCAGGTTGCTCCATGTAAATTCCACGGTCAATTGGGGCATGCAAGTAAGCTGTTTTAACGTCCATCTGGTGTAGGACTAGGTTATCCTGTACAGCCTTTTGCATGACCACTCTCACACTTGACATATCAGCTGTGGGTGAGAAGGTTTGCCTGGTGGCAACTGAGTAAGGCTGAAAGTCTCATTCTCCTCCAGGGATTGCATCTCCTCTCTCATGGCATTCGTCCACTGCCTTGCTTTGCTTGATGCAATGGCGTCCTGGTATGTCACACACTGCTCTGTAACAAGCGTCTATGCATTTGTTTAGTTTGTCCTCCTTGTCCTCTGTCTCAAAATCCTGCAGATGAGCTGGTCTCTTTTTAGCTCTCGGTGGGTACCTTCTCATCACAGTCTCTGTGGCCTCACCTGGCTGTCTGTACTCAGTCTTTTCAGGTGAGGTCTCACTAACATCATTTTGAAAACTCTGACCTGGTACATTTTCCACATTTTCATCAACGACACTCTCTTCGCTGTTGTCAATAGTAGAGTGTATATCCCCGTATTCTATGTGTGACTCAGATGTTTGGGTTTCCCTTTCTTTGGTTGTTTTAGTGGTGCATTTCACCAACTTATGCTTTTAGATGTCTCTATGCCTCTCTATGTCTGGATAGTATACTAGATAGGCTGGGCTGTTTTTATCATAGCCTAGGAAAACACCTTGCTCACATCTGGAGTCCAATTTGCTTTTCTCTTGCTTGTAGGCAAAACACATCGATCCGAATTTTTGTAACTTGGATATGTCTGGTACCTTGCCAGTGAATAGCTCGTATGGCATTTTATTTGTATGCCGACTGTAGCATCTGCTTCTCACATAAGCTGAGGTCTGTACAGCGTAGTTCCATAGCTTATCTGGTAACCTGCTTTCTATCAGTAGGCATCTGCTCATATCATAGAGTGTTCTCCACCCTCTCTCTGCAGTGCCATTTTGGTGGGGTGAGTATGGCGCAGACGTCTCATGTCTAATCCTATTTTTTGTTACCAGTGTCTGGAAGTCTCGACTTGTAAACTCAGTCCTGTTATCTGAACGGATACACTTGACTTCTCCATAAGGAGCTATGTCTGCTAAGAATCTTTCTGTGGCCTGCACTGTATCACTCTTGGACTATAGAAAGGGTTAGGGTTAGGGCTTGTATAACCCTATACAAGCATAGTGCCTGAGTAGTCGTCTGTAAAGGACTGTGCATATCTGGGTCCTTCTATGCTTGGTGTCCGCATGGGACTGGCTAAGTCAGTGTGGACTAGTTCTAGGGGCTTCTTTGCCTTCCTATCTGGGTCCCTATTTCTTGTCTGGGTGAACTTTCCCTGTGTACACACATCACATAACTTATCCAACCCTACTGCACCTCCCTTAATCTCCATGCCCTTCACAACACTTTGCAACCTTTTCACATCGTCATAGTTACAATGACCAAATATTTCATGCCATGTTTGCATATCATGACATACTTTACATAGATCAACATCCTTCTCAACAGGTGGTAAGTAATACAAATTTCCATTCTCATGAATATCAAACCTGCTACTATCCTTGGTGATCATGCGACTGTTCCCCTTCTTGAAGGTGATTGTCGCTCCTTCATTTGTTGCTCTTGCCACTGAGAATACGTCATTTGGATACGATGGCATGTAGAGTGCATCTCGTAGCTGCGCTGTGTGTTGTCGTCCTGCGCTGTCTAGAAGATGTATCACCGCCGTTCCTCTCTGTTGTGCTCTTCCACTGCACTTGCTTCCGTCTGCTAACTCCACTGAGTGGGTCTCTGGCTGGAACAAGTTGTCGAAGCTCTGGAACTTGTTGAGGTCATTCACGATGTGGGAAGTCGCCCCCGTATCCACCATGATGCCTTTTATTTTCACGTTACCTGGTGGTCTTTCACTCTGAACATATTTGGCCATGAAGAGGTGGTCTTGGTCGTCATCTTGTCCCCCCTTTTCTTACAAAGTGATTGTGCATGCATATTGTTCTTACAGTAATTGCACCACACTTTTCTGTAACACTTTCTCGCCATGTGTCCCTTTATTCCACACTTGTAGCAAGTAATGTTGGCATCTTCTTCTTTTCTGCCACTGTGTGGCTTGCTGTGGCCTCCGCCCTGTCTTGTATACGTTTTCATCACATTATCTGTAGTTGGTTCTGTCATTTTCATTTTCTCTGACTCTTCATAGACTCGTAGTCTTCTTTTGAAGTCTGCAAACGTGACGCTGTCTTCATTTTGCGTCACATGGACGGCTAGCGGCTTGAACGAGTCTGGTAGCCCGCTTAGCGTCATGGCCACGATCAGTCCATCACTCATGGTCTCTCCTGCCTCTCTTAAGGCTGTAATGATGTTCTCTGCTCTTATTAAATAGTCACTAACAGTCTCATTGTCTGCCATACGAAGCTTGGTGAGAGATGTGTATATATTTATAATCCGTGGCTTGCTCTTCCCAGAATAATGTTCTTTGAGTATACGCAGGGCTTTCCTGCCATCATCAGCAGCCTCGTGTCTTACTAGCGATAGGCTCTTGTCATCTATTGGCCTTACCATCTCGGCGTAGCAGTTGGCATTCCTCCGTCCGTCTTCGTCGCTCGCTTCATCTGGTTCTCTTAAAATGGTATCTTTTAACTTCAGAATATGAAGGCAGCTTAGGAATCGAGTTTCCCAAAGGTCGAATTTTTCTTCAGACCCATCGAGTACAAGCTGGGGTGCTGGAGCTTCTGTAGCTCGGTTAGCGATCTTAGCTTCCCGCCACTTTCTTTTAGCTTCTTCTTGCTATCGCGTAATTCGTCGCTTTAAAACAATTCACGCTCGCTTCATCTTCCTCCCTTGGCCCATAACTTGTTAAGTTATCTTGACTCGCGCAGTGTAACTTGGCGTAAAAAGTATGAACGTAGCGTCTGTTTAAGTAGTTTATTCTCATGTGCACCGGCTCTATTCATCCGTCTTATGCACAGGTAACAAGGGAACTGACAACAAACGTCATACACACAGAAACCGTAACACCTGTAATAAACAGGCAATACTGCTACCGTAAAAAGATGAGAAGAGCGTTCTCTATAATGATACTTTAACAAATGCCCCGTCAGATATCAAAACACATTTTGGGGGAATTGATGACAGAGAGAGTAATTTTTATTCTTAAATATTGATGAATGAAGAAAAAATTGGGCTCCAGCAGAAGGGCACTTTTCTCATCCAGGGCAAAAGGGCCAGTGCTTGAGCACCACTAGGGGTCTATCTGTGCACCTGCTGGTCGGTGTGTGTCGGTAATAACTACCGTTCGCATCGCCATTACTGATGGTATCTTGCCTCCGGGTTAGCGGAGCTAAGCTAACATCACTTCTAACACATCTAAATAAAATACTAAACAGTACTTACCACAGAAACGAAAGGGCAGAAAGACGTCTGCACCATGTGAGTGGTGCGAGGATTTGTGTAGTTGTTTGTTGTTGTTTTCGTCTCTCCTCCTCCCCTTCTCTGTTTCCCTTGGCAGTTGCTGTGAGCGCTAGGGGCGTGGCTGGTTCCCTGCAGCGGACGAGGCGCACCTGCACTCAATCCCAATCATCCCCACTATAAAGATCTGGTCCGCTCAACAAGCCGGCGCCAGATTATTCCATAGATCTGGGTAGTTGTCTCGCTGATGCTCTCAACCTTCACGTCTTGTGTTATATCGTGGACTAATTCCTCTCTCTTGCTTGCTCCACGCAGAACCTCCGTGTGCCTCTTCGCTCGGCTGTCATCCTCGCCTCTCCGTTGATCCTCCAGCCAGCCTGCACCCTGCCGCTCCAGCCTGTACCTGCCTACAGTCAAATAAACTGTTACCTTCTTTTCACTACCTGCTCCTCCGTGTCTGCTTTGGGGTCCGAACACCACCACAAACCCTAACAAGTGGAAGCGTTTCCTCTGTCTCAGGTGGTGTTAACTGACCGGGGATTAGCCTGTTAGCCCAGGTAGAGCCGAGCAGGCAGCAGGCTAGGAGCGGCAGTCAGCGCACTGACTGTGACGTCACATGAATTTCAAACCTCTCTATCGCTTAAACTAGGGAGTTAGAAAAAAATTGTCATGAAGGAAGAACCTCGCGATTGAGACTAAAACCAAAGTTTGAACCATGCTGTAAACAGGTTTAATTCTGCTCTAAAGTCGGCCTTTTTAACATGGGCATCAGTGGGACTTTCTGTTTCTTGGAGCCAGCCTCAAGGGGGCACCCAGCGAACTGCAGCTTTTTACACTTCCGTATCAGCCTCATCGCTCAGCCCAGGATGTTGCCCCTTGGTGCCATCTCGAGTTTGTTTCATAATGTAAAACAATGTGTTACAAGGAATGAAGTCTAATGAGCCTTTCTTGACTTATGTAGTTTTATAACGTTTATAATATAGGTAAAATTGTTATTTTACAGATCTGACAAGGGGGGTGAGAATGTGATGGTTGCTCATTTCATGGTGATAACAAGAGTGGGGAACAGAAACTCTCCTATTACCGGAAGGAGTGTTTATAACCAGAGGTGGGGAGAACAAAAACGGCTACTCAATGTCAATCCCCCAAAAATATTTTTAAAGTTCCCAACAACAATCCTTTTTATTTAATTCATTTATAGGGATTTTGTCAGGCAACTGAAAAAAAAAAAAAAAAACTTGAAATACATATACATACAGTGTTTGGAGGGTTACTTTTGAAATGTGTTTCACATGAAACACTGTGAATGAGTGTGGCATTCAAACAGTAGTGCTACCTAAATTCCATCATCTTGTGTCGTGTGTGGATAGGTAGGCTACACTGCGTGCATAGTCTATTATAGTGCAGATACATGTTTCAAATAATGGGTGGATGGGAAAATAGCAATGCCTTTCAAATTTCAGAGAGAATAGAAAGTTACTTTCCTAAGTCATCTAATGATTTTTTTAAGAATGTAACTGTATTCTGAATACCACCAATTTAAATTGTAACTCATATTTTAAATTCTAAGCACGTACTCTAAATACATATATTTCATAACTCCCAAAAAAAGTGTTCGGGGATATGTACAGTCTCAAGTCCATTGGTGTTTTGATCTGGCAAAAATTGTCCTATAATGATTGCTTTTACAATTAAAGGATTAATTTTAGGTGAAAGGCGAGATGTTATGTTTTATGGATAGTGATATAACCGATGTATCGGCCGAACATTGTTAGCGGCCGATATTCCCCTCGTTTAGGCACACAGACGATGTTGACTTCAATGGTGGGATGTAACTAAATTAATCTATTACAAGTACTGTACTTCATCCTTCACTCCACTACACTTTAGTTACCAATTGCTTTTCAGATTACAAGTTTTCATACCCTGCAAACCATGCATCCCCATAAATGGTGTTTTTGTGTGTTTGTGATAGATTTAAGGATTACAAGTTCCTTTATAGGTGGAGACAATGCTCATACTTCTGCACCTATGTAAACTTTTCCGGGTTTAGCTGGAAAATGTTACAAAGCTGCATGAAAAGTTTTGACTTTTTAGAGATACATGGTTCTCACAGGACATGCTACAAACATATGAAGATGTTATTGAATGTCAAGTTGTTAAAATTAGCCCAACCTTAAACATCTACATCAGTAAAATGCAAAATGCACATTAATGCAGCAGTAATATTAATCCATAAACTTCATATAAAATTGTATTACACTGACAGGGGACATTTTACTGAACAATGATACATTTTACTTTGATACTTCAAGTACATTTTGCTGCTTTTACTTAAGTAAGTTTAAAAAATTGTATCTGTAGTGGAGTATTTGCAATGTGGTATTAGTAATTTTACTTAAGTACAAGATCTGAGTACTTCAACCACCACTGAATGACTTCACTTTGTAAGCAAAGAAATCTGTCTCCCTTCTATTATCTTGCATTTGGGTATAAAGTAACATTAATTCCTTGTAGTTTATTTTTGGTGTGTGGGTCGTGACATTAGCAGTTGCATCCTATCACGCAGCACTAACGATCCTCATATTAATAATTATGTTCTATAACAATTTAAAACCTTTCTGAATTCAAACTGGCTGAGTAGCTATGAAGGAACATAACTCACTAAGTTTTGGGATGCTTTCAACATGGCACAAGTTGACGTGAAGTTGAAACGACCACTCAGTAATTAGGAAATGTTACCATTAGCTTATGGCAGAACGGCATTACGTTTTCACAGAATGTTTCATCAAAATTTGTCATCCACAGAAACTATGTTGTACCATCTAAGTAATCATCTAAATTAAACGAATTGTTGTTTTCTTTAGCCTAGAATGAGCAATTTATATTAACATCGGGAGCATGTCCTCTCTACGAAGGCCACCATGTTTTTTAGAGTAGACCAGACTGGACAAAATAAACACCCATTGGGTTTTATGACAACTCAAGGCTACCACAGGTTTTTCTTTCATGTTTGGAAGGGGAGGGTGAGGTTGGGGCTATTCAGCAGTAACATTCAATTTCACCACTAGATGTCAATAAATTCTACACACTGAACCTTAAATTCATCTTGACGATAAATTTGGAGGCTGGAGTTTGTGTTGCTGTATTACCTGTTGATCTCCAATTATTTCTGTCTAAGGAGCCCTTCTTTAGCATTCACCAGAGTGTTAACAGGGTAGGAGGTCAAGGTCAGCATCTGTTAACATCCACAATTGCAGAGTAATTTATTAAGTAATGTAGTGACTTTACTATCCTCTGTAAGGAATAATGATTTATTTTCATCTCATTCAGACATGATGCACAACTTAATCTCACTGTATGATCCTCTACATATGACAGATACACTCAATCATTTCAACCTCTTACTGTCTTGGATGACATTTACGATGACAAAAGTTTGCATTATCTTTCAAGATATTGAGAAGTTTTCCATCTGCCCGTTTTCATTTTATTTTGGCAGTTCGGATCGACTCACCAAACTCATGGTATCCCAAGGCAATAAACTTTGCCCAAGCACCCACTTTAAGCTATTTGCTACACAGAGTAAAAACAGAGGTATACTGTCCACAGTTTTCAAACTTTATCAAACTTTCTGTCTCATGATGTGGGACTGTCCTCCAGCTTCAGGATCGCTCTGTCTGATCCCTCCCAGTGTCTGTCAGAGCTTATTGTGACCAAACTCAAAGGCACGTTGTCCATGACTAGCACAGAAGTCCAATAACAAACGACCGCTCGGGTTCAGATCAGGGAGGCCGTTCCTCCCCACCACGCCTCTCCAGGTGTCTCCATCGTTGCCCACGTGGGCGTTGAAGTCACCCAGCAGAACTACGGAGTCCCCTACTGGAGCCCCATACAGGACTCCATTCAGGGTCTCCAAGAAGGCCGAGTACTCTGAGCTGCTGTTTGGTGCATACGCACAAACAACAGTCAGAGTTTTCCCCCCTACAACCCTTAGGCGCAGGGAGGCGACCCTCTCGTCTACCGGGGTAAACTCCAACACCGCGGCGCTCAGCCGGGGATTTATGAGTATCCCCACACCCGCCCGGCGCCTCACGCCCTTGGCAACTCCGGAGAAGAATAGAGTCCAACCCTTATCCAGGAGTACGGTACCAGAACTGAGACTGTGCGTGGAGGTAAGCCCCACCAGATCTAACTGATAGCGCTCCACCTCCCTCACAAGCTCCGGTTCCTTTCCCCACAGCGAGGTGACATTCCACGTCCCCAGAGCCAGCTTCTGCCGCCCGGGTCTGGTCCGTCGAGACCCCTGACCTTCGCTGCCACCCATGTGGCTGCGCACCCGACCCCAACGGGTCTTCCCACAGGTGGTGGGCCCATGAGATGAAGAGAGGGGGGGTGCCACGTAGTTTGTTCGGGCTGTGCCCGACCGGGCTCCGTGGCAAACCCGGCCACCAGGCGCTCGCCATCGAGCCCTCCGTCTGGGCCTAGCTCCAGACGGGGGCCCCGGGCTTCCTCCGGGCCGGGTCACATCTCCTCTTTTTCCGATATTCATTGAGGCTTTTTGAACCATTCTTAGTCTGGCCCCTCACCTGAGACCACTCTGCCATGAGAGACCCTACCAGGAGCACAAGGCTCCAGACAACACAGCCCTCAGGTTCACAGGGACACGCAAACCTCTCCACCACGATAAGGTGACGGTTCCAGGAGATTCATCTACCTGAATGAGAGGAAGAGAAAGGGAAGTTTTCTGGCCAGCAATAGTTTAACACTTACGTATGTATATTCCAGGATACATTACGTTTGTACCAGGAAGAGAGATTCTTATGTAAAATAATTCCTTCTCGCCTTCAGATTTTTCCTTTCATTCCCATTTTGTCATCTTCCCAATTATCCTAATTCTGTTCTAACCTGGTTGATTCCTGGTTCCTGCTTATGTCACTGTTGCAATGACGATGACTCATCTCCACGAGAGCCCTTTATTCCAGTACCACTGATCTGATGCACTGCTTTAGGCATGTGCACCATCTGCTCAGTCAGCCACATCTGGGTAAGAACATCAGGCTGAATTGGGGAGCCTCTGTCAGACTGATAACCCAGTGGTAAATCTGCTTGTTTGGGTAAGCTGAGGTCATTAACCCGCCCACCTCCTGGACCCAGTTTCGTATCTAGTAAAGCGCTATAGCTCCTGTCCGGACCGATGTGTTTTACCAGGGAAGACAGAGCTGAGGAGAGGGACAGGCCTGTTTCCAATCCACTGAATGTACTGCTGTGGTGGTTGCACTGGTAGCAGGGGCCACCACCTGGTGAGCGCAGAGTATGGCAGTGCACAGAGGAAGATCACGGTAGATAAAGGTCCATATTTGAAACCAGGGGGTCATTTTTGTACTCATATAGCAGGCCTCGGTCCAGAAAGCCCTGTGAGGACCAACTCCGGATGAGCTGATGTTCCTTCATGTTCAGATACCTTGGAGCACCCAGGTGCATCTCAGGCATAAGCAGCTGAGAAGACCCGCTACAGTGAACTGGGCTGCTGGGGGGAGGAAGGTATTCTAACATCTAATTTGCACTTAGCATTTTGAAGCTGGAGGATACCATATTTGGATTTGAGGACTGAGCTGGAGAGGTACAAGGGGTGGGTCTGAACTCTAAACCTGAGGACTATAAACACTCCCATGACTTACAACACCATGGTCCCAACTGCGCCACGAGAACTGTAACTGCTAACAAAGTTAGCTTTCATGATCCGAGGTAAATTTTATAGTTAAGTAATCTAAAAGCTAGTTGTATACATGTCCATGTTACATTTCACAGAGAAGTTAGCGTGCGTGTAACACATATATATATAAATGTATTTTATATAATTGGCAGAACATGAATAGACTTCAGGATGGATGTGAGCTGCTATATAAACTGTCTGAGACTTGAGATGAATAATGGCTCCTTGTCTGTTTGCACCTTTCGTCCATTACATTCATTGCAGCCAAACTACACACTGTTGCACTGAACTCATTTTAAATGTAAGAACAGCCTCTGTTCCTCCACCCAGGTTGTGGACTTTAATCTAACAGTGCATAGAAGGCTGCACCAAGTGCTGTAAAGTTTTTATTAAGTACTACTTCACTATTGTGCTTTTTCAATTGTAACATTTCTATGGTCATTTAGAAGGCAAAAACTGGCTGTTCTTGCAGGAGCTCCAGAGAGAGGTTGTGGTGGAAATCTGGAAATGATGATCGCACAACAGACCTGTCCTTGTATATTTTAAATATAAGAAGCTTCAAACCTTTGCAAAGGGGTCAATACAGAGACATAGTCACAAAGAGTCTGCCTAAGATTGACAAAGTCTCTCTCTCTGTGAGAAGCTTTTATGCTCCCGATGTTATCTTGTAGGAAGGAGATGAAAAACAGATGTCCTAAGCATTGATAAGGTCTGCCTCTAACACAATGCTTTAATGATTGTTTTGCACTTTGGATGAGTTTATCAACTTTATGTCAGCACCCTGCAGTTTCTCACTCTTAGGTAAGCAGAAAGAGAGCAAGATTCCATAAATTCCATTACAAGGCAGAGAAGGGGAAATGGAAATACTGCAGTATTTTTTTTTATTTCCAACACTGATATATAACCTAAGTGTGCAAAAAGCTTAAATGAAATCCCAGAAAAGTGTAAAAAATATGGGACCTTTAAGTAAAGACTCAAGCGTTAGTGCTGTCAAACGATTAAAATATTTAATCGTGATTAATTGCATTTATGTCATAGTTAACTCAAAATTAATCACGATTAATTGCACATTTTTATCCTAAATATCCCTTCATAAAAAAAATTTCTCCATAATTTTGTTTTTTCGTTTTAATGCTATTATCAACATGGAAAAGTGGATTGGCTTGCTTTATGCAAATGTTTTATTTTATTGAAAAACAACATTGCCAAACAGGGCGGTACAAAATAAAATTATAAAGTGCACATTTCAGGTAAACAAGGACTATACACCTATAGTGCAGTTAAACAATGGCATAATATTTCTTTTTTTGAAGTTTGCTGTGAACATAGCAGTCAGGCCTCTTATTTCAGAAACAATGAACCGTAACAGTTAGGTTACCAATAAAAGGTAAGCATACTACTTCTCAGCTTTCAGCCAGCTACTCAATCAGACAAGCAACAAAATAACAAACAAACAAAATACACAGGCAAGTGTCGGCCTACTTTGAAATAAATTAATGAATAAATAAATACATTTATAAATTAATGAGAAGTACCCTATTTTGAAATAAATAAAAACATATAGCTGCAGCCTAATAGCTTAACAAAATATATTTTAGTTGGCGAAATATTAAAACAAAAAGCGAGAGCAGGTCAGACTGGAGGCGAACACAGATACTGAAGCTCGGTAGAAACCAACTGCAGCTTCTGCTCTGATCAAGAAGCTGAGGCGCTTATCTCTGAGCATCTGAGACCAGAGAAACTCTGTGTTTTCACTGTTTCCATAGTTAAGAAGCAGTCAGTCAGTTACTGAGCGGCTGCTTCACGTGAACGAGCTCTGATCTCACTGTGTCTCTCTGAGCGAGTGAGCAGGGGCAGGGGGCGGAGCCCCTGGACCGTTGCGCTATCTGGGAGCACACACACAGACACACAGAGACACACAGACTCGCCCGCTCCTGGTACTTCATGACAGCCGGAAGTGTGAGAGTTGGCAGCTCTGCGTTAATCTCTCGACAAAAAATTGACGTCGTTAAAATGGATTTGCATTAACGCCGTTAATAACGCGTTTAACTGACAGCATAAAAAAATTATACAATGTCCCTGTTCCCAAAAAACAAAGATCCTCTGCCTGAACGACTACCACCCAGTAGCACTCACTTCCATCATCATGAAGTGCTTTGAGCGGCTAGTCCAACACTTCATCACCTCCTCCCTCCCTGACTCTTTGGGCCTTCTTCAGTTTGCTTACATGCCAAATAGGTTGACTGCAGATGCACTGTCCTCTCCCACCTGGACCAGAGAACGCTGTTCATTGACTACAGATCAGCATTCAATACCATCGTGCCCCTGAAACTCGTCACAAAGCTCAGAGACCTTGGATCCTGAACTTCCTGACGTGCAGACCACAGGCGGTGCGGATAGGCAGCACTACATCCTCCACCCTGACTCTCATCACCGGTGCCCCCCAGGGCTGTGTGCTCAGTTCTCTCCTGTCCTCCCTGTTCATGCATGACTGCGTGGCCACCCGCAGCTCCAACACCATCGTTAAGTTTGCTGATGACACCACTGTCATAGGCCTGATCGCCGGCGACAATGAGAAGGCCTACAGAGAGGAGGTCAGAGCCCTGACATCTTGGTGCCAGGACAACAACCTCCATCTCAACGTCGGTAAAACTAAGGAGCTGATCGGGGACTACAGGAAGAGACAAGGAGTAGAACAAGCCCCGCAGCATCCGGGCCCGCACCACCAGGCTCAGAGATAGTTTTATCCCACAGGCCATAAGACTTTTAAACTCTTCCAAACCGTCATAATTCCACCATCTCTGCACCTAAGCATATTTAGACCATTGCATTGTGCACACACTTGCACTATTTTTTACTTTTTTTCCCCTCTAATGTATATATGTATATATTTTAGATATGTATATTTTATTTATATTTACATTTTTATATTATATTTTATCTTATTTTTTTATTTTTTTGACTGCTTGTAATATACTGATCATTCCCATAAGAGAGCCCCTCCTCCTCTCTCCTTTTCCCACACAGGTGCTGCTCGTTCCATCAGATGACTCGGCGGAGGAGCGCACCTGCACTCATCACCCTCTGGCTATATCTACCCTGGCTGTGCGCCGGGTCATCGCCAGTTCGCCCTTGTCACTACCGTGGTAGATACTCGTTTTCGGCCCCTCAGTCTGTTTCTCCTGTAGCGATTATCTCGTAACCCCGTGTTTGTTTCTCCTGTCCTCCAGGACCCCGTCATCCTGCTCACCTGCTCTTCCTCCCCTCTGACGATCTCCCGGAGTTATCAGGAACCCCCTCATCCTGCCCTCCTGCTTTTCCTCCCCGCTGACGAACTCCCGGAGCTATCAGCACCCAGTCATTCTGCATTGTCCCACGATCAATAAACACCCTTGAACGCACCACCTTCGTGCTCTGTGTTTTGCCTCCGCTCTGGGGTCCTTCCACCCGACCTGAATCGTAACAGCCTGTGACCCAAGCATTTCATTGCAAGCGAATGCTTAATGTAATATGACAATAAAATCTTGAATCTTGAATTGTAGGATTGTCACCCAATACATCCCAATAAAAAATAGAACAATGAACGTGAACTAATTCATTTTCATCTGCATGAACTGAACTTTGAATTAGTTTATTTTAAGTGTGAACTGGCACATCACTGAGTATAACTATATAAAACTTTATAAGCTATGTTATCAAATATGTTTTGCAGCTCCAGACAAATTGTATTTGGTGGAAGAGGGGGCAAAATGTATCTTTTGTTAGTAAATGTTGCCAACCCCTGCCCTATATATTGAGGAAATTGGTATTGTCTCAGGTGGGGTATTCCATTTCCCCACAATAGGATGGGTATGTAAGGATTTCTTGTATCTGTATAAATGTATTTAATACTCAATGGTTATATTAAAAGGACCCATATTGTGTAAAATACATTTTCTTGGCTTTAACTATCTGACATTTTTTGAAGGGGGTCAGTAGGTATCCTCAAAGTATAAAAACAGTAACTCCGCGGATTTTTTCACTCAGTCTGTTCTAAGTCATATCTTGTCGCGTTTTGTACTTCCTCGCTGTATGATGTCATCATGGAATCACACTCTTCTCTCAGCCTGCCACCCAGCCGGTACCAGTCGGGACTTGGAACCCACCACCCCAGCTCCCTGCTCCCAACCACTACCCCTCCTTCCCTCCACACCGAATGCGACACCAAGCAGCTTGTTCGATACCAGAGGCTTACTACAACAAACAACACTGAAGAAACACTGCAGCGTGGAGGGATGCAAGGAAGATAATGTGCTGTGGACATTCCTCTTCAGAACGTTAATATTCAAGACCAGTGGTTATGCTTTATTTCTTCTGATATGCCATGTCAGTGTGCTGGGTTCATTTCACCAAAGACTTTCAACCTACAGCTCTTCAAGGATACAGCTGTTCCACACTGCTCACCGCATGCTCTTCATGCAGCAGTTCAGAGTAACATCGACATTAAGAGGGAACTTTGTAACAGGGCTTGATTACTTCCAGCGTTTGTTTGAACCCTGCATTTTCAACAATAGAAAACAGTCACATGTCCACTGACATAAAAAAACAACAATGACGATCGTTACTACGGAAGCGTATTGCATTCATTTGATAAAAAAAATAAAGCGCTGTTTTCTGAGATCATTATCTCGGGAAAAGGCGTGACCTCAGTCCTGCCTGAAGCTCTCACCCGCATGGAGTAGGGTTGAAGCAGCATTAGCCTAACCCTGCAACAGTGCTAAATCAAGTGCAACGGTGTCGATACAGGTAAGGATGTCTTTTATCCGCATGTAACAAAAGAGAGCGAACAAGAGTGACAGCAACCTGTCTCCCTTAAGGCACGATCCAGCTAGCTGTGTTCAAGCCTCTGTTTATAAACCTATCTAGTATTTTGATGAAGTTTCATTTTGCATGGACGTTTCGCATTGAGCCCTTGTTCAGCGTGCTACATGTAACTGTTAGACAGTCTTTTGTTGGCAACGTTTCTTGTATTAGCGCCATGAGGTATAGCGTCTCTTAAGACTGTCAGACTATCCTTCTGTATAATACATTGATGCCCATCTGCAGATGTAGAATAAAACTTCCAGAAAGACATTGTAATGACTTGTGCTTGACTATTGAGAAATTCCCATGACAATCTGGCTGTTGTTGGCAGGATCACTGATGTGAGAGGACATTCTGGATCTCAAAGCTGAAGGTAATAGTGCACAATAGAGTCTGAAAGACTCTTACCTCAACCTCCCTAAACAGTTTGGAGACGTGGGGACTGGATGCTGGAGAGAAGGAGAGCCCTCTCACTGAACTGATCAAGCGAACCGAGTACGACAAGCTACAATTTTCTTTCTGGTAAGTAAAATTCTTGTTTTAGATCTTTAGAAAAAGGTCAAGGGTTAAGAGATCCACTCATTTAGTGAGGAACAGACGTGTTTGCATGTCAAGGTTTTGAGTTACAAAATCGGTGTAGGATCCAGGGGCGCTCCAGGTTGGAACCTTTCAGGAAAAAAAAAAGGTCCAAATGTTAACGGGTTTAACAAGGTATTTGTAAATGTATGGAGTGTTTATTTATTTAAACACACCTTTAAGTTTAAGCTCTGACGTCAAGTTCATGATAAAATAACTGTTATCATAAAATAAGTAATAGCATTTCCAAGTATTTAATACCTAGAGGCGTATTACTAGAGAGAAGAGTGTGTCTAGAGATTTGAATGATATTTCTCTAAAAGTATTATGATGCACTAAGGGTATTAAAAAAAAAAAAAAAAAAAAAAAAATGGGGAAAAGAGGTTTTCTAAAACCTCCTATTTAGGAAAAGTAACTAAATACAAGATATAATTGGGTTTATTAAAGCTAAAAAGGAAAAGAAAATAATATCAAATCAAAATTAAAATAAAAAAATAGATAAATAAAAGAAATATAGATAAAATAAATAAAATCTGCCGTATCAGTACATCTTTTGGTCTGCAAAAATGGGTTTAAAAAGCAGTAAAGAAGGAAAGAGGAAAGTTTCTGTAAATGCACCTCAGCCTTCATCTCCTAATTTTCAGTACATGGAAACGAATTACGGCAAATGTTGTACTGAACAATTTAGTGAATGGGTTGGGGATTGTGGCTTTCCAAGCACAGGAAGTTTGAGTTTGAACCAGTTACAGCAGCTCAAAATTAAACTACTAGTTAAAGAAGAACGGAGTAAAGAAAATAAACAAAAAAGGAAAAAGAATGAAAGAGTATTTGTACCAAACTGGCCCGCATATGAATGTTGGGTAACAGAGGCAAATATCAGAGATAAAAAACAGAAGGTAGGGACTGATATTATTTCCAAGTCTCAGTTTCTCCGCTTAGATCCGGATCTCGACTCAGCTCCGCCACGGGGACGACCACAGCCGGCAGCGGTGCTGCACGATGGCCCGCCAAAGGCTCAGCCGCAACCGGTGCAGATGGCGCAAGCGGCAGTTCCAGTCGTCTCTCAACTCTACCCAGACCTCGACCTCCCTGCGGCGGAGGGGGAAGACAGCCCTCCAGCGTATAGCACGCCATGGTCGGCCGCTCACACTCCAAACCTCACCCGAAAAGGCACAGCTTATGGTTTAAAAACACCCGTGCAAGCACCAATGGTGGAGGTGGCTGCAGGAGATGGAAACACTCAGCTGATTTACAGACCATGGACATTCACCGAAATGAAGGAATCTACCATTTCATTTCTCCCACAAATTGTAAATGGGGCAACACAGTATGCAGTGCAATTGGAAGCTTTTTGCAAACAGTTTAAACCAACTAGTACTGAACTGCAGAGACTGTTGATGACGCAGATGGGGATTCATTATGCCAAAGTAACGCAAGTTTTACCCGCACGGGAGCGGAGATGGGTGAATCCAGCATGGGGCCATAATGATAACCATGAATATAGGTGAAGAAATAAGACGACAATTTCCCGCAAGAATGGGCATGAGTAAAATTTCGATGTGTAAACAAGGTGAAGATGAGACTGTGACCGATTATCTCCACAGGCTCTCAGTGATTCACACCGCAAATAGTGGCCTCGAGAAGCCGAATGCAATGGGGCGACAGAATCCTATCATCCCGTGGGAAGCTCACTTGAGAGATCGCTTCATCCACGGCATCAAACCGGAGATCAGTGAGATGGTGCAAACAAGCTGCATCACTTGGGAGTCTGCAACTCTCGAGAAGGTCGAGTTGCATGCCACCCATGCCGAAAAACTCTTGAACAGTAAGACAAAGAAAAATACTTCTGAGTTTACAGAGAAGCTACAGATGGCACAGCTGGCAGCTTATCAAACACAAGTCCGCGGGCAAGGGAGAGGTCGATGGAGGGGAAGAGGACGAGGAAGAGCTGACGCTTGCTTTAAATGCGGAAAAATGGGGCATTGGCCGAGAGAGTGCCCTATGAATCAGCGCACACAGTGCGATTGACTGGCGGCGGAGCTGGGGACAGATACGGATCCAGGTGTTGCAAAACTGGAGAGAGAGTTACAACCCTCACAGCTGTATCGTAAGAACACTGACACACACACACACCATGTAAATTAATGTTGGACACAGAGCAGATGATTAGGAAGGCTATTAATCATTGTGAGATTAAACATGAGATGCATAAAGGGGGGCTCATTGAGCTTTATGCTAAATGTTCACATGATGCATATAAACAAATGCCAGAACATACGATTGTAGTGAGTGGTAAAGACATCACATTTTTGGTAGATTCAGGGGCCACAGAATCAGTCATTAAATGTGAAGAGTTTGATATTACTCCTAAAATGATTGCAAGATATCTCAGAACGATGGGAGCAACTGGTACTACAGTGACAGAGAGATATACTGTACCATTGTCTTGCCATGAAGAGGTTGAAGGGAGTTTTAAACATTCATTCTTGCTGTCACCACGGTGTCCAGTAAATCTTATGGGTAGAGATTTGATGTGTTCATTGGGCATTATGTTAATCTCAACATCACAGGGAATAGTCGTAACTAGAGTTCCACAAACATCAGTGTTTGTGAAGTATGGCAAAGAGGATTTGATATATGCATATCAATGGAATATTCCAGACTCTGCTTTTACTGCTTTAAATAACACTCTTCTGCAACAGGCAGAGTCACTTAGTACAGACGTATTAACAGATGTTATGACAGCACAAAGCTTACATTGTAGAGCACACATCTCTGTTGGAGCAGATCATTTGTTCGAGAAAGACTGGTTCAGAGAAGGCCAGGTTAAAGACAAACTTAGGTTGGATTGGCTATACTGGAACAATAATCATTGTGTTGTATCAGTAGCTCTGACTGATTCACTCAAACAAGATTTGTTTGAAATGCCAAATTCTTATCCCCATGTTCCACTAATCAAACCCAGACAGAAAGAATGGAAGGATTTGGAGACTTGGACCAAAAGGTGTAATGCAGCTACTGAATGGGAGAAAACATCTGATCCTAACATTGAGTTTCACAGAGGTCTGAAGGTGAATCATAAGAGATTGCCTGCAGTGATAAATGCAATCAGGAGTGTTGAACTCATTCCTGATAAAGAATTTGTCAATGATAAACATACACCGCAAATAGGAAAACCTTTTGATATGAGTGATGAAGGATTCAGTCTTGTGTTAAACATAAATGACATTCCTGAATTGAAACAGGTACCGTCATGTGTGTGGGCTGAGCATAAATATGATGTGGGTCTAATCAAAGGAGCAGACCCCGTCATAATAATCCCAAAATCATCATATAGACCATGTCAAACTCAATATCCATTGAAAAAGGAGGCAGTGTAAGGTATTAAACCAGTCTTTGAATCTCTTTTAAGGGCTGGTGTGATAGTTCCATGTGAAAAATCACCTGTTCGAACACCTATTTTTCCTGTTAGGAAAATGAAGGAACCTGGACAACCACAAGCATGGAGATTTGTGCAGGACTTGCCAGCAGTGAATGCTGCAGTCCAGGCTCGTGCACCAAATGTTCCGAATCCTCATACTATTCTTTCACAGGTTCCATCTGAGAGTAAATGGTTTTCTGTGGTTGATTTGTCAAATGCATTTTTCAGTATTCCCATTCAACCCGACAGTCAGTTCTGGTTTGCATTTTCTTTTGAGGGAAAAATGTACACATTTACACGCCTTTGCCAGGGGTTCTGTGAGTCACCCACAATCTTTAATGCAGCATTAAAGGACAATCTGGAATCACTGGAACTACCAGGAGGTAGTGCCCTTTTGCAGTATTTGGATGATTTAATGATCTGTTCCCCCACAAAGGAGACATGTGTACAGGACACAGTGGCTTTACTCAAACATTTAGCGACAAATGGTCATAAAGTTAGTTTAAAATGCAGTTTGTTTCGGAAAAAGTTACATTTCTGGGTCATATAATCACTTCAGAGGGTAAAACCCTCTCATCCAAACGAATTGAAGCTATTCAAACTATCCCAAAGCCGGAAACAAAGAAACAAGTCATGAGTTTTTTAGGGATGACTTCGTATTGTCGGCAGTGGATTCCACATTATGCTGAAATAGAGGCACCATTAGCAGCAATTGTGTATGGAAAAGGCCTCACTGCAAATAACAGAGTCACTTGGACAACTGAAGCTGAGAAAGCGTTTGTTGATTTGAAGTTAGCTTTGCAATCTCCTCCGACATTAGGCCTACCAGACTGTACCAAGCGTTTTACACAGACTGTGGATGAAAGAGGCGGGTATATGACATCTGTGCTGCTGCAGGACCATGGGGGACGACTAAGACCGGTAGCTTGTTTCTCCTCACGACTTGACTCTGTGGCAGCGGGACTCCCAACTTGTCTCAGAGCTGTAGCAGCGGCTGAGAAAGCTGTGATTGCATCACGTGATGTTGTGGGTTATTCTGATCTGACGTTACTGGTGCCACATGCTGTTTCAATGATTTTGCTTGAACAGAAAACTTCTCACCTTTCAACAGCTAGATGGCTCAGGTATAATACAGTGTTACTTGAAATGCCAAACATCACTATTAAGAGGTGCACTGTTCTTAACCCTGCTACTCTCCTCCCTACACCAGGTGATGGAGAGCCACATGATTGTGTTGCAGTAATAACTGAAATTTGTTCTCCAAGACCAGATTTACAGGATATACCGCTGATAAATGCAGACATGGAGCTGTTTGTTGACGGCTCAGCATCAAGGGATCCAGCAACTGGTAGAAACCAAGTGGGTTTTGCAGTAACTACTTTGTATGATACAATAATAGCTGAACCACTCCCATCACAGTATTCTGCACAGGCTGCAGAATTAGTTGCGTTGACTGAAGCATGCAAATATGCAAGAGACAAGAGTGTCAACATCTTCACTGATAGTATATACGCATGGGGGGTGGCACACGATTTTGGCAGACTTTGGGCTAATAGGAAGTTTTTAACCTCTACAGGTAAACCCATCACACACCATACCCTAGTTGCTGCTCTTCTTGATGCTGTGTTGCTACCTAGACTGATTGCAATCTGTAAATGTGAAGCGCACACTAAAGAACTTGACTCAGTTTCACAGGGAAATGCAAGGGCAGATATTGCTGCAAAGACTGCAGCAAAACGTAGCCTGCCGGTGAATGATGTTTTTGTTTTGAATGTGCCTGTGACACCTAATGCTGATTTACAGGAGCTGCAAGCACGAGCAACACCAGGGGAGAAACTTGTTTGGAAGAAAGCAGGCTGTTCTGTTTCTGAACAAATTTGGTGTGGCCCAGATGGAAAACCTTGTTTACCGAAATATCTGTTTCCTCATTATGCTAAGTTGATACACGGTAAGGACCATGTATCAAAAGGGGGAATGCAAGCAGATATACAGAAGTATTGGTTTACAAAAGGATTTTCAAACTACTCAAAAAAATTCTGTCAGAAATGTGTGATTTGTGCTACAAACAACATAGGTAGAGGTATCCAGACTGCACAAAGTGCACATCCAGCACAGAACGAACCATTTGATCATTTACAGACGGATTTTATTGAGCTAACACAAAGCGAGGGAAAGAAGTACTGTCTTGTTGTGGTTGACATGTTTTCCAAATGGGTGGAGGCTTTCCCCACATCGAAACAGGATTCTTCAGCAGTGGTAAAGGCGCTGCTCGGGGAACTCATTCCTCGGTGGGGAATTCCAAGAAAGATATCCAGTGATAATGGCACACCATTTGTAAGCGCAGCTTTAAAGAGTATTTGGGTATCGATATGAGACAACATTGTGCCTACCATCCGGCCAGTGGAGGGGCAGTCGAAAGAGAAAAAGGCACATTGAAAAACAAACTGGTAAAGTGCTGTGAGGAAACAGGGCTGACTTGGACAAAAGCGTTGCCTATTGTTTTAATGTACATGAGATCCAGGGTGAGAAGTAAGAAAGGTTTGAGTCCTTATGAGATTCTCTTTACACGTCCAATGGAGACAGGAATCGGTCCTGTTAAAAGGCAGCTTCCTCAGACCAGTCAATGTGAAGATGAAATGATGCGATATTGTGTAAATCTTTCCTCTGTTCTCTTTGATATCCACAGACAGGTGAAAGACGCCCTACCAAAATCCATAGACGCCGAACTGCATGATCTGAAACCATGAGATTGGATTGTGGTGAAGGACCTGAGGAGGAAGAACTGGAGAGCACAAAGGTGGAACGGGCCATATCAAGTTCTTCTCACCACACAGACGGCAGTGAAGGTCGCGGAGAGGGCAACCTGGATACATGCAAGCCATTGCAAGATGGTACCCGAGCCAGGGGAGGATTCTTCAGGACAGAACGTGCGTTGATGTCAGCAGGTGTGCTTTCAGCCTTCGATTGTTTCGTGCCCACAAGTAAAGGGATGTGGAAATCATCGGAGCTACACGTCTCTAAAATTCAAAGAGAGGCGACACACTGATTAAGAAGTTGACAAGCAGAACACTGCTACTATTCAATGGCGCCGATGGACAAACAGTGGCATCTGATGGGACGGCTGGTGCGCGGTTGGAGGGAAGGGAAGTGCTCCCTGTTCTTGCTGACTGTCATCTTCGTCCTACCACTGCTGCTGTGGAGAACAAGCCAAAACAACTCGAGCATAAATGAAATAACTGAAAGAGAACTTTCGTTTGATCTCTCTGATGAACAAATTAAACCTGAAAATAATGCATGGTATGAGTCCATGAAGGTAATCGCTAGAAAAATAACTAATGAGAGCTGTTATGTCTGTGCACAACTTCCTCATGGTGTGGGTACTACTCTCCCACTTAAGACCATCCCACTAAACACCTCAGAGACATTAGGAGTACTGATAGCTTTCACTCAGGGGATTTCACTAAAGAATAGGAATGTGAGAGACATGACTAGTACCCTTGAACTACTGAATATCAGTGTAGTTAATTATGGGGGTTCCACAGCACGATTCTGGGATATGTCTTTGGTGGCAGATCAGGAAATTCACCAACCTGTGATGACAATAAACCCCACCGGACAGTTAGGCACTGTTTGTTTTGCTAGACGATGTTTTAAAGCTGAGGATCACTATCTGGGAACTTCACCATGTAAGCAAAAGGTTGTAGCTACTTGTGGTTTGATATGGGATCGGGGAGCAGCAGGAACATGCAAATATAACGTACCATTTGTTGCTCCGTTAAATGTAACTAATACCATCAGTTTACATAGACCAGGTTATGACAACCCGGTTGTTAGAATACCTTCTAGTGATGGGTATGGGTCTTTGAGGGAACATGTGTGGGTGTGTGGGAAATATGTTTACCAGTCACTCCGACTGGGGTGGTGTGGGACTTGTTATTTCGCCAAATTAGTACCCTCTGTTACTTTGTTATCTAACCTCACCCACTTCCATACAGATTATGCTCACTATTATGTGCCATTCAGACATAAGCGTTCCACATTAAGAGTGTCTCCAGGAGAGAAAGGATTCGGAGGACTTTTCCCCTGGTGGGGAACTGTGAACAATGTACACAGGATAGATGAAATTGCTCTGGAACTGGAAAATTTAACAGCTTTAGTGGGAGAGGGTTTTTCATCTCTTTCTCCAAGTATTCAAGGTATCAGAAATGTGGCTTTGCAGAATAGAGTGGCTTTGGATTTGATGCTCGCAAGTCAAGGGGGTGTTTGCCACATAATCGGAACAGATTGCTGCACATACATACCGGACATTTTTGATAATATGACACATATAGTTTCCCATCTAAATGACCTATTCTTTGAGGAGAAGAACAAGGACTCTCAAATTCCTGAAGGATGGGATTGGGGGTCATGGTTAACTCTAACAGGTTGGAAAAATGTATTGTTTAAATTTTTGACGCCTATTCTGATTCTAACCCTAACCCATTTTGTGTATTAGTGTTGATGGTATGTTTTATTGTTCCTTGTGTTAAGACTATGGTTACATCCCTAATTAAGTCTATGATTGGACAATATGTTCAACTTTCTGAAACTCATCCATCTTGGACACTTCCCTTTCAGGATGATGAGATGATTTGAAGATGTTTAGAGGATGTTGAGCCCTTAAGGCTCAAGGGGAGGATTGTGATAGAAATTTTACTATTAGGGCAATGATTGATATGAGGAACTACTTTGATGTTTCGAAAGATAACAAATGTTGCCTGAGAAGTCAGGGTTGCACTCAAACCTGTTATATGACTTCTTCACTGACAGGGTCACCAAACAAAGACTTAACAGAACGGGGAATTTGTGGTTGTAAACATTGGGAAAGGGATCTTGAAAAACAGTTTTACATTCCAAGGGTCTGGGAAAGAGTAGGTGACAGGATATTGGTCACCTATTGCTTAACATGAAAGAGGTTGATCAATGACATTTGTCTCCTCTCTAGGAGGGGCTTGGAGATGTATAAAGTGCTGCGTTTCTTGTATGTCATTGCTCATTGTATGAAATCTATTCCATGGTCTTGTACATTGATGCCCATCTGCAGATGTAGAATAAAACTTCCAGAAAGACATTGTAATGACTTGTGCTTGACTATTGAGAAATTCCCATGACACACTCATCCTATGATATTATAACATGTTTAATTTATGGATGATTATGCAAGAATAACCAAAGTGTGTCAGACCACATTCAGTCATGCTGCATAGTTCCACTATGAGGACGAATCTGACATATTTCGCAAAGACAAAATCTGAGATGTTTACTTTCAGGACTGCCCCAGTAACCTTGCTGAGATGTATAATTTTTCCATAATAATAAATGAAAAGAGATGATATGAAGCTCAGAGGAGAGATGTCAATTATCAATGAGTTCATTGCTATTCATTACTTATAGACAATACATCTGTAAATCATTTAAACTGAATATATAGTGTTATTTTGCTAAGGATGGGTGCTCACATTAAATCACTGATCCAGTAGAACAACTTGTGATTATTAAATATGGGCATATATGTAAGCCCGTAAAAATCTGTAAAGCTCAATGGCTTCCTCTGGAGAGATGGGTGGATGAAGACTGTTTTCTGGAGTCCCTGTGCCTTATCGCCCGCAGATCAAGGGCCACCGCTGTGGCCACATCATCATGGATTGCGATTTGTGGATCGCGTGTCGGACGTCGCGGCGGCGGATCCAGTGTGGTGGATTCTATGTCGGTCCGGCTGATCATAGTGGGAATGACAGATCCTTTGTCACGTTGGAGTGAGATAATGGTGGTGGACCACGACCGAGGTGGCAGCTGATGATGGATCCTAACTGGCGGCAGTGGACAATGACTGTGGACTATAGTGGATCCGATCTTGATGGTGGTTCATGATCTTGCTGGCTGCTGACCATAAACTTTGATTGCAGCAGAACTGCTTGATATATAGTATTGAAGTTATCCTTCAAAATGTTTACCCTCATCAATGCTGCTAAAACCTGTATCTTCATGATGTTTTCTTATACTTGAATTCTATTGCACGTCTGTCCGCCCTGGGAGAGGGATCCCTCACATGTGGCTCTCTCTGAGGTTTCTACATATTTTGAACCCTTTAAAAGGGTTTTTAGTAGTTTTTCCTTACTCTTGTTGAGGGTTAAGGACAGAGGATGTCTCACCATGTTTAAGCCATGAGACAAATTGTGATTTGTGAATATGGGCTATACAAATAAAATTTGATTGATTGATTGATACTTCTTAAGGTACTCCCTAGCACCAAATAGTTGGGGTAGGGTGTACATGATCACCGAATGTCCTCCTGTGGACACCGCATTTCTGCAAAGGCGAATTCTGTGGGTGTTCCAGAGGTGAACAACATCCTGCAGTTCTCTCTAAATATAAGGGAAAAGAGTGGGGAAGTGAAAAATTAGTTAACGTGGCTAAATAACTGCAAGCAAAAAAAATTGTTATTGTCCACAATAGAGCAGGGGTTTTCACAACATTTTCATTGCATATATCCTGAAAAGGGTCCATGTTAATCCTCCTCGAAAATAATTAGTCTTCATATGTGAGGATTTTTGTCCCAAGCCCAACCACAACTTTCTGCAGTGGGGGAATTTCATTACATTTACTCAACTACTGTAGCCTACTAAAGAGACAATTTAGGTTGTTGTACTTTACTTGAGTATTTGCATTTAGGGTATTTTGTGCAACTTTATTCTTTTACTCTCCTACATCTAAGAGGCAAATACTGTCAACTGAAATTGTCTGACAGCCTTGGTTAGTAACTTTTCAGATTCAAAACCATCTGATGGCAAAACTATCTGAAAAAACACCCCTCTCTCACCTCAGCGCTTTTAGTGGGGATCGTGGTGAGGACGAGACACAGATGACCCGGAACCGAGAGAGAAAAGCACGACGGCGACACAGGATCCCTCCTGTGGTCAGAGGCCAATCTCTGTCTCCCATGCAATGAGAAGCACGCCATATACCCGAACCCACACCCATTAGTAGCTGGAAATGTCCAACAGTGTCAAGTGCCCAAACACTGACATGTTCACTGGCCTCCTTGAAAACTCGGTTACTTAAACAACAATGCTTTTAACTCAGCTGAACTCTATTCTTAAACCATAAACACATTATCTCAGTGAACATTAACATTTAATTCCAGTCCTTTTTACTATTCTGGGTATGTTATTGGTATGACATATTTTTTAAGGACCTCCTGTGGTGCTTAATTTTTTTAACAGTGGAATTCACTTTTGTTGCTGGTAATATAGAAGAAGAACCTCAAACACATGCTTAACATATGACACCATGGACAAATAATGTATTAAAACTTTGAATTATAGGCTTCATTTCAAAATAAAAAAAAAGGTTTTCTTACTTCTATTACTTTGAGACATGTGAATTGTACCAGTCTTTTGTCGAGGTAGTCACCAGTGAAGTGGTCAGACTCTTTTAAAGGGGACATATTATGCCCATTTTACCACAGTTGATAGCTGGTTGGTTCCTTGGGGTCTTAATGAAAGGTCTGTAACATTTTTTGGTCAAAATACCACAAGGATCATTTAAAACAGCACCCTTTTTACCCCGTCTAAACAGCCCTCCTCAGATTGAACTGTTTTGAGTGCCCCGCCCCCCTCGCACCGCCCTGCTCCCCCGTCACTCACACACACACACACACACACACACACACATCCAGTTTCACGTCTTAAATCTCCCCTTAGCATATTTAAGGTTGTTAAAATCATTTTAAGTCACTGTCCTACACATATATTTCTGTATCTGTTTGTTGTGTTTCTTCATTGAAGCTACAATTTTCAAACTACTACAACTTCTGATAAAGATGTACATTATTTAAATACATGCATTAGATATGTGTGTATACAGTATATAATTGTATGTGTATATTTATTCATACAGGGCATATATTCTGAGCGCGCGCACACACACACACACATACACACACACACAGACAAAGGGATCGTGGGGGGCTACAGCTTTGGAGGCTAACACTGCTGCAAATTTTGCGGCGAAATGCACTTAAAACCCCGGGTAAGAGTCTATTTTAAAGCGAGCGACAGAGGTGGCAACCATAGACTGTATATATAGATGGACGGAGGGTCCGTGACGTCACCCATTGGTTTCTGCAGAGTGAGAATGAGGCTAGTAGGAGGCGTTCCCTCGGCGCCATCTTGCTGGTGCTTACTCCTCCTCGTTCCTGGCTAACAAATCAATGGGCAAGAGGAGGAGTGAGAGTGAAGACTGACAGCCGAGCGATGCTCGCGGAGCTCAGCGTTTTCAGGTTAGCTCAGGGCTAAGGAGCTAGGCTACATGCTACCCGACGCTGCTAACCGGTTAGCGCTGTGCTGTAGCTGGTCCGGCTGGTCGCGATCTTTACGAACTCTCTAGAGGTAAGTAACCTTGAAACTACAGCAACAAAACCTATTGCTTTATCTATCATCATAAACATATGCTTACATGCCTCAAGTGTTTTTTAATATGTAATTGTTATAAAAATTACCGTTTATTTAACTCATCTAATGAAAAGATTGAAGTAAGTTAACTACAGAGTTGTGTTTGGTTGTGACTTGATTTTAATAAGTTAATATCAATACACTAAATTAGGGATGTCCCGATCCGATATTGATATCGGAAATCAGTCCGATATCAGCCAAAAAAGTGAATATCGGACTTTATCGGACTGAATCTAAAAACTCCGATATAAGCGCTCCGATATAAGCTGTCCATTTACCGCTCCAGGACTTCTATAATAGGTGACTCTGGTTTGATCACAGTCCAACACAGTAGGTGGTAATGCCCCTTAATTAACGTTGGTGCCGGCCGCGGAAGAAGAGCGTCTCTGATCCAGCATGCACAGCCCACGTGATCGCAACAACGACAACGTGTGTGCCTGCAGCAAGGTGTAGTGATGTCGGCTGTGTGGAAGTATTTTACCGTAAACTCGGACAAAGACGTTGCAGCTAAATGCAACATTTGTCAGGCGCAAGTGTCCCGTGGAGGGACAGAACCGGGAAGGTTCAATACAAGCAACCTCATCGCACATTTGAAAAAACACCACAAAAAAGAACATGAGGATTTTCGCGAGAGCAGCAAGGCGAAGCAACAAGCCTCTGGCTCGCTTCAGCAACCCACGCTGGCCGAAAGCTTTGCAAGACGTGACAAACTACCACGGGACAGCAAAAAGGCAATGGCCATAACAGAAAAGATAGCCCAGTTTATTGTGCTTGATGACCAGCCCCTGTCGGTGGTGAGTAATGTCGGGTTTAAACGCTTAATGGAGCACCTCGAACCTCGCTACATTATTCCTATAGTTTTTGTTGTTTTTGTCCCTGCCCACAGTTGTTTCCAACATATGCTGACAGTAGAAAAATAACTGAAGTGAACTTGAATTGTTTGCACTTTAAAATTTAATTTATTCTATTCAATTGTATAATGATGTTGGTAACCAGTGGTTATTTTGCACTTTAAATATAACATTTTGTTTTCATTGGATTTGTTGAGGTAATACTCTTATGTTGAAGGTTAAAATTTATGTAACCAATTGGTTAATAATAAATGGGTCAGTTTTTCCTATACCTACTGTTGCTGACTATTGTTTTCTGTTATATCACTACAACATCAGTAACAGTAACATCACTTTATCAAGCCTTTTCTAACATTCCACACAACAAAATAAGGAATAAATATATGTATGATTTGTGCCTATATCGTATCGTATTGATATCGGTATCGGCCAATACTCAAGGCTACAATATCGGTATCGTATCGGAAGTGAAAAAGTTGTATCGGGACATCCCTACACTAAATGTGTAAGCTGCATGTGATAGTAACTATGTTTCACAAATGTGCCGATACAGGCTGGTATATCCTCCATTCCCACCTCGTTTATTTAGCCTTTTATGGAATTTTAGACTGAATTGGACAGATTAGATATGATTATAATCTCCACACACCAGTGTTGTAAACAGTTCTCATTAATTATTTTTCCACAGAGGGAAGTGGAGAGACTTGATGTGGACTGTTATCAGCAGCTCTGTGGGAGATTATCACCTTGAATATTACAGATGAGGTAGAAATACATTTTAACTATTTGTACTAAGTTTTTATTTCTTTCAGTACATTACATTTCATTTGGCTGACACTTTGATCCAAACTTACTTATAATGTGTGCATTCAACTATGAGGGTACAAACCCAGAGCCCAGTACATCGGTTCTGTCTGAAATCTGTGGTGCTGAACACAGAATAAACTGTAAGAACCAGTCTTTGCTGGAACAAACACAACACAAAACATTCTTTTATAGTGAGTTTCTTCTTTTCATTAGATGAAGCACTGCAGCACCTGATCTGTCCTCAGCAGCAACATGGTGGAGATCTGCAGCTTCAGGCTGGTCAACACGAGGACGACCTGCACAAGCTTCATCGGCCCAACACTTCACGTTTTCTCCCTCAACTAAAGATGGCCTGCAACTGTTTAGAGTTGGCAATCATTGCTATGTGTCATGAATAATAGATTTAATTTCTATTTTCATTATGGTTGGTTAAAAAAATTATTATCTTTTACAATCTGATTTGATACACTTTAGATAAAAACCCAGTGCTTTATTTTTCTAATTCCCCATAAGAGACAGAATACCGTCAGCACAGCTGAGTCCTTCAGGCTTGTCCGTCCCTAATAAAATGACAGGAAACATAAAAGTATGGCATTATTGTATAGGAAGTGTAACTTATGAACAAAGTTTCTGTCCTAAAAATTCTGTGGATATTCAACTCTGTATTTGAATTAAACAGTGCACTACCAAGACAATGCAGTATGGAGTTCTTCCACATTATCTTTGCTTTGATTGTTTGTAAGGTATGAAAACAGGTCTGTAACTGGAGTCAGTGCATAGGTGATGACACTTAGTGTTCAGTCTTGTTGGAGTCCTGTTCTGTCTCCTCATGTTGGACATCCACTGGTGCAGGCTGTCTGAGTCACCTGGAGGGAAAACTCGAAAACACACCGATATGTGATACACTGATTTTACAAAATTCATTGTAAATAGAGTAGAAATGTACAGTACACAGTTCATGCTAAAATTGTAGTTGCCATGTAACAATCAAGTTGCTTGATAACTCAGAAGTTATTAAAACATTTCTGTATACCCTTTTGTCAATGCTCAAGTGTTGTCTCTCAAGTGTTGACTGCAGAGACTCAGAATCCAGTTCTGTCTCTTCATGTTGATCACCCACAGGTCTAGCCTCTCAGGATCACCTAGATGAAAACTACACGAACAAAAAATATGTAAAAAACAATATCTGTCAGGTTACCATCTTCATACTTAGTTATTTCATATTCATATAGTTACTATTTCATGCCATATTCACGTTTCTAACACACAAGTGAGATAAGTTAAATAGAGTTTGAAAGCAGAAAATTATGGAACACAAACTAAGTATTCACTGAAACCACAGATGACACATCATCTAGTGAAACAAATATATATAAATATAATAACTATTATTATTATCATCTACCCTTGCCAGATGTATATAGCCTTAACATTAACAAATAGGGTTGGTCTCGATAAAACTCATGCTAAAGAGATAATATAGCATCATTTAAGCTTTCATTCCTGTGACCAGGCTTACAGATGTGCGCAGTAGTTTTATGTGACGTACTAACATTGATCGCTGTAACTAATAATCTCCATTTCTTCATTGAAACACTTCTCCACTATGTCTAGAATGCGCACCGGTTTACTGTGTCTAGCATTCACGCTCCATAATGTAGCATCAGGACCGCATCGGGCTGTGCTGCTCAGAGAGGAACCTACAGTCTATGCGGCGAACACAAGCTTAAACAACATTAGCTTAATCTCGACATAAGCTAACAAGCCATGCATCGTGAGCAATGCTACCTGCTAATTATTGCTACGGTTCTAATATATGAATTAAGTAAAAATCGATTTTCACTCACCGGAAGAACTTGACAACAGAGCTGTGAGATGGTCTGTTAGTACAATGGACTGCACAGCAAGCCATGGTTTGTGTCGAGTGCATCGACGGGGATCCGCCGACATGAACCTACGAGTGGACCGAGCAGCTTGCAGGTGGCTTGAGGGGAGCTAACGAGCGGCTAGTGACAAGCTGTGCCCGCATCGTAGCCTGTGCCCAGGTGTCAATCAATAGACCACGCCCCTAATTATGCGTAATTTTAAACATCAATATCGCTTAAACGGGGGAGTTAGAAAAAAATTCACCCCCCTCAGAGTTGTCATGAATGAAGAACCTCGCGATTGAGACTAAAACCAGAGGTTGAACCATGCTGTAAACAGGTTTAATTCTGCTCTAAAGTTGGGCATTTTTACATTGGAGTCAATGAGACTTTCTGTTTCTTGGAGCCAGCCTCAAGTGGCCACCCAGTGAACTGCAGCTTTTTACACTTCCGTATCGGCCTCATCGCTCAGCCCAGGATGTTGCCCCTTGGTGGCAACGAGCTGCTGGTGACTGGCACCGGTTCGTGCAGCTCGGGGTGCGTGGAGCAAATCTGTACGGGCCACAAAAGTTATAAGGTGCAGCTCTCTCCCCCCTCCTCCTCCTCCGCTAGGCCGCCTGGGCATCATTGGAGGGCAACCATTCCAGAAAGTGCTGCAACTTTAAACACAAACTAGCAGCAAGCTAGCATTAGCTCGCTGCTGATACACGCAAAGTATCTAAGTGGCCACAGCGGCAGAGACACGGTCCCCAACACCGGCACGTCCCGGAGCTATCACCGGGACTTCCTGGAGCTAATACCGGGACTTCCCTGGAGCTAACACCGGGACGTCCCCGGAGCTAACACCAGCACCTCCTCGGAGCTAACACCGGGACGTCCCCGGAGCTAACACCGGCACGTCCTCGGAGCTAACACCGGGACGTCCCTGGAGCTAACACCGGGACGTCCCCTGAGCTAACACCGGGACGTCCACGGAACTAACACTGGCACCTCCATGGAGCTAACACCGGCACCTCCACGGGTGGGGTGCCACATATCCCTGCAATACTGCTGTAAATACGTGCACAAGCCACCATTCCAGAAAGTGCTGCAACTTTAAACACAAACTAGCAGCAAGCTAGCGTTAGCTCCCCACAAACAGCTGTTTTCTATTTATACATGCTGCTTCTACCGGGGCGAAACACACACACAGAAGCTAGCGTTAGCTCGCTGCTGCTACCCGTAAACAAACTATGACACGTCTCCGGAAAAAACACCAACACGTCCACCAGAAGCGAGCCGCTGACATGGAGCCAGCAGCCCGCGGACATCACCCAGCGAGCCCGAGCTGAGGAGGGACATGTAGCTCGTAACTTACCCCGACCGCAGGCTCTGTTTCCTCCGCCTCTCACCTCGCTCCCCGGCTGGTTAGCGTCCCCCCTCGGCTAGCTCCCCAGCTAACACCCGCTGCTTCGAGTTGAGGAGGGTGCTGTGGCTCCTAGTTTACCCTTGTTCTCCTCCTCCGCCAGATCTCCGCCTCCGGGGGGTGGTGGTGGTGGGGGGGGGGGGGGGGTCTATGCAATGTAGACCGACTGTGACGTCAATTCTGGTCGTATTCCCATTCGACGCACTCTAGCGTATAGTTTCTGACATAGAGGAACCACAACAAATCGCGGGAGTTTTTTTTTTCAAGAGTTTTTGGGACGGTTGACACGCCAGATACCCAAATTAACCTGTAGAAGCACTACAAAAGCGGAATTTTCATAATAAGTCCCCTTTAAATCCTTAAATACATTCATCCAGAACTGTGCATGTTGTTTCCTTTTTTTAAGGAAACAACATGCACAGTTCTGCTTTCGCAATGCATTGAGCAATGCGAAAGCTAGCTCCGGTCCCATGGTTTTTGGCAGTGACAAATATTTTCAGAGAGTTGGCTTGCTTCCCATACCTGGACACAGCACAACTGATGGATTCTCCCTGGTTGCCTGGTCTTTGAACGTTTTTTCGTGCTTGGTCTCAAAGTGGCGCTTAACGCTGGACGTTCGGCAAACAACATTTTCTAAACATAAAGTGCACACAGCACGGTCCTTATTCAAAACGAATCCATAGTCTTCTTCCCATGAGGGCTGACATGCCCGGGCCTTGAGTTTTTTAGACAGGGGACATGCCATCGCCATTACACCTGACTACACACTTCGCAGAGATCCGTGCGGGAAACTGCGAGCAGCGCCGGCTGGGAGGCTTCTTATTATTATTTAATGCCGATTGGCATCCAGCCTATGGTGCAATACTGGCACCTAGCGGCTGGGAGATGTTAATACAGGCGGCGTGACGGCAAAACCTGTGAACATTTCTTAAATAGGAAATAGACTGCGTGCCAATGATTATGGCTCCCCGTGCCAATGATGGCACGAATGCCTAAGGTTGCCAACCCCTGATCTAGAGCGTGAGCCTCTAATGGCTTGGGAAAAGGAATTCATTTTTAATTTAATCTTAGCTAACCTGTTTTGGACATGTTCGACACATAGACAGCTTTTGTTAGCAAGTTAGCAATATTAGCAAGCACAGCATCGATACCACTGAAATATGCAAATGCATTAGCGAGCTCCAGCTGGAGTTCACAACACGGTTTGGGGACTTTCAGAAGTATAGACCTATGTTCTCTTTCTTGATCAAGCCTGAAAACGTTCATGGACATGAATTTGATTTATCTCTGATAGACTGGTTGGATACACAGGGCATGGAAATGCAGCTGATTGAGCTGATGAGATCAACACTGTCGGTGACTAAGTTTGCAGAGCTACGGAAACAGCTGGAAACCACAGCAGTGCAAGATCACAGAACCTTTACCTTCACCTGCTGGACATCTTTACCAGAGAAGTTCAACTGTCTCCGGAACGTTGCACTGGCTTTACTGACAGTCTTCGGGTCAACGTATCTGTGTGAGCAGATATTCTCACACATGAAGAATGGGCTTAGCCCCTCCCGCAGTCGTTTGACCACTGACCACTCCGAAGCATGTGTGCAACTTAAAGTCACTAACTACAACCCCCAGATAATGGACTTCAGCAAAGGAAAGCAAGGTCAGGGATCACACGGATTGATAGGCATCATTGTATTTGTTGCAGGGTCTATACGTGTGTTTGCATATGTTGCTGTTTGTGCACCTCTTTTTCTCTGACTCAGTTGTAGATTTTTTCATGAGGTCACATTCTTGTATAGCCCTAGTACTGTTGTTTATGTTTGATCTGCTTTTATCCACTTTGGAAAATTCTAATGCAATACTTTTTAATGACTTACTTAAAGCAGTGTTTTGAAATGGTGTGAATGCAATCTGTTATGGGGTGGGGAAATTCTGGAAATGAGTGTGGTTGGTGGGTTAATGCAAAACCTATTGTCATAATGTGAAACTGATTCTTTTGAGAGTTGTTATATATATATATATATATATATAGCTAATATGGACAGAAAAAAATGTCATGTTTGTTTGATATATGAATGTTGTTCAATAATAAAACTTAATGTTCAAAATAATGTTGATATGGCACACTAATTAACAAGAAAATTTCACATCGGCACTTGTTGCTGACCCCTGCTCTAGATGGACGCTTACTATGTAAAATAACTCACCGGACTGATCCGATTCAAATGACTATCTCCAAAGAACATACATCTCTGAGCTTTCACCTTCTCGACTCTCCATCACACCCTCTCAATCTGGGTTTTCCATGGCTCTCCAAACATAACCCCCACATGAACTGGGTCACAGGGTAAGTAACAGGTTGGGACAGGAACTGTTCTTTCACCTGCATTCGCACTGTTTCTATCTCCAAAGTATCCCACTCCTCTGATGTTTCATCTCCCAGTTGTCTAGAACTTCCTGCTTCTCGTTCTGCTGTCACCTCTCCCCGCACAGCTTCTTTGGACTCTGATTTCCCAGACCTCTCCAGAGTGCCCCCATGTTACCTAGACCTCAAGGAAGTCTTCAACAAGACTCGGGCTACCTCTCTACCGCCTCATCGACCTTATGACGCCTTGCCATTGACTTGCTACCAGGTAGTTCACCCCCTAGGGCGCGCCTCTATTCTTTGTCTTCCCCGGAAGTAAAGACTATGACCAAATATATTGACTCTTCCCTGGCGGCAGGACTTATTCGGCCGTCCTCCTCTCCTGCCGGAGCTGGGTTCTTCTTTGTTGCCAAGAAAAATAAGACGCTCCGCCCCTGTATTGATTATCGGGGATTGAATGAGATTACTATTAAGAATCGGTATCCTCTTCCCCTCATCTCCTCTGCGTTTGAGCTACAAAAGAACGCTAAGGTTTTCATCAAGCTGGACCTGAGGAACGCCTATCACTTGGTGAGGATAAGAGAAGGGGATGAATGGAAGATGGCCTTTGATACCCCCAGTGGTCACTATGAGTACCTTGTGATGCCATTTGGTTTATCTAATGCGCCAGCAGTATTTCAGGCGTTGGTTAACAACGTACTCCGCGACATGTTGAATAAATATGTCTTTGTTTATTTGGATGATATCAATCAATCAATCAAATTTTATTTGTATAGCCCGTATTCACAAATTACAATTCATCTCATAGGGCTTTAACAGGGTGTGACATCCTCTGTGCTTAACCCTCAGCAAGAGTAAGGAAAAACTACTAAAAACCCTTTTAACAGGGTAAAAATACGTAGAAACCTCAGAGAGAGCCACATGTGAGGGATTCCTCTCCCAGGACGGACAGAAGTGCAATAGATGCCAAACATCATCAAGATTAACGTCTTCAAGATTAAAGATTAAAGTCTCTAGCAGCATTTGATGAGGGTAGACATCCCGAAGGACAACCCCAACATGACATGCCAAGCAGTCCCGCTAAAAATCACAGTCCATGGTCAGCAACCATCCAGACCACGATCCACCATCCAGACCAGACGCCACTCCAATCCTCAGTCTCCATCCACCGCCCCCCACCAGGACCCATCACGAGCCACCACCGCGGTCCTGGTCCACCGCGGTCCTGGTCCACCGCCCGTGCCCAATGCCAACGCGACACAGGGTCCGCCACCAGCACCACGATCAGCCCACATAACTCCGAATCCGCCACACTGGATCCAACACTGTGGCCCCCGGTGCGCGATCCACAAACCGCAATCCATGGTGCGGCCACAGAGGCCCTGGATCTGCGGGTGATAAAGCAAAGGGATTCCGGGGAAGGGGGATAGGGATGGAGAAGAGGAAGGAGAAGCTGGAAAGAGAAGCTCCGTGTGTCATGTGTCATAAAATAGAAAAAGTTACGTTCTTCCGCACTAATTAGCTCTAACTATAAGCTTTATCAAAAAGGAAGGTTTTGAGCCTACTCTTAAATGAAAAGATGGTATCTGCCTCCTGAACTGAAAGTGGTAGATGATTCCACAGCCGAGGGGCTTGATGGCGGAAAGCTCTGGCTCCTACTCTACTTTTAGAGACTTTAGGGACGACAAGTAGGCTTGAATTCTGGGAGCGGAGTGCTCTAGTGGGTTTATAAGGTACTAACAGCTCTTTAAGGTAAAAAGGCGCTATATTATTAAGGGCCTTGAAGGTGAGGAGAAGAATTTTAAATTCTATTCTAGATTTAACTGGAAGCCAGTGTAGCGATGCTAATACTGGAGAAATGTGCTCTCCTTCTCTTTGTTCTCGTCAGGACACGTGCTGCGGCATTTTGGACAAGCTGTAGAGTCTTTAACGACTTACTGCTGGAGACTGATAATAATGAATTACAATAGTCCAGTCTCGATGTAACAAAGGCGTGGACTAGTTTTTCTGCATCTTTTTGGGAAAGGACATGTCTAATTTTTGAAATATTACGCAAGTGGAAAAAAGCGGTCCTAGAAATTTGTTTTAAGTGACTATTAAAGGATGAATCAGGATCGAAAATCACTCCCAAGTTCCTGTTTCATTGGAAGCAAGGGCAATGTCGTCTAGCGCAGCTATATCATTAGATAATGTATCTCTAAGGTGTTTGGGGCCAAGTATTATAACCTCTGTTTTGTCTGAGTTTAATAAGAGAAAATTGCGGGTCATCCAGGTTTTTATGTAGTTTAGTTAACTGATTACTTTGTTCAGGTTTTATTGACAAATGTAACTGGGTGTCATCCGCATAGCAGTGGAAATTTACCGAGTGTGTCCTGATAATGTTTCCTAGTGGAAGCATAAATAATGAGAATAAAATTGGGCCGAGCACAGAGCCCTGTGGAACACCATGGTTAACTTTGGTGCGCACAGATGACTCATCATTAATTTGCACGAATTGGGAGCGATCAGAAAAATACGATTTAAACCAGTTAAGGGCGGTTCCATTAATGTTAATTAACTGTTTGTGTCTTTGTAATAAAATTTGATGGTCAATTGTGTCGAATGCTGCACTGAGATCTAACAGAACGAGGACAGACACAAGTCCCTGATCTGAGGCTATTAAAAGGTCATTAGTGACTTTTGCCAAGGCTGTCTCTGTACTATGATTGGCTCTAAACCCCGACTGAAAGTCTTCATATATATTATTTTCCTGGAGAAACTCACACAGCTGATTGGCTACAACTTTTTCTAAGATTTTAGACATGAAGGGGAGATTAGATATTGGCCTGTAATTGGCTAAAACCTCTGGGTCTAGAGTGGGTTTTTTGAGTAGGGGTTTGATGACAGCTATTTTAAAAGACTGTGGTACATAACCTGATGATAATGACAGATTGATAATGTTAAGTAACGAACTATGAATTAGGGGCAGAATTTCTTTAAGTAATTTTGTAGGAATGGGATCTAAGATACAGGTTTTCGGTTTAGAACCTGAGATTATTTTGGTAAACTGATCACGGGTGATCAGAGAGAAGCTGTCTAAGTAATGGGTAGGATTCTCAGCCGTTTCTGAGATCTCTGTTGTTGGGAGGGTATTAGTGCCAATTGAGGGCAGGAGATGGTTGATTTTATTTCTAATAGTTTGAATTTTATCATTAAAAAAGGTCATAAAGATATTGCTATTTAGGGATCGAGGAATACTGGGTTCGGTGGAGGTGTGACTCTCTGTCAGCCTGGCTACAGTGCTGAAGAGAAACCTGGGGTTGTTTCTATTCTCTTCTATTAGTTTCTCTTGCTTTGTGGAGAGCCTTTTTATATTCTTTAACACCATTCTTCCAGTCTATGAGGTTTTCAACATGGTTGCTGGAGCGCCACTTCCTTTCTAGTTTTCTTGATAATTGTTTTAACTCATTTGTCTGGGAATTATACCACGGAGCTAATTTACTATGTTTGACATTTTTCTTTTTTTGGCGCTATTGAGTCTAATGTTAATCGTAATGAGTCTGCAGAGCTATCAACGAGGTGGTCGATCTCAATGGAGCTCAGGTTTTTAAAGAATTTGTTGTTTATATCTACTGCTAATACGGGTTTAAATGTAATTGGAATTATTTCCTTAAATTTAGCTACAGCACTATCAGGTAGACATCTAGAAAATGAATTTTTTATTAGTGGCATATATTCAGTTATTGAAAAATCAAAGGTTGTTAAATTATGGTCTGATAGAACTGGATTGCGCGGAAGTACTGTTAAATTTTCAATTCCGACACCGTACGATAATACCAAGTCAAGTGTGTGGTTACAACAATGAGTAGGTTTGTGCACACACTGACTGAAACCAATAGAGTCTAGTATTGAAATAAATGCTACGCTAAGGCAATCTTTATTATTGTCAACATGAATATTAAAGTCACCAACAATAATAATTTTATCGGTCTTTAGAACTAATTTTGATAAAAACTCAGGGAATTCCTTTAAAAATTCAGAATAAGACACCGGAGCACGGTAAACTACAGCAAATATGATTGGCTGTTGGTGGTTCCTAGATTGGCGTGGAAGACTAAGAACCAGACATTCAAATGATTTGTAGCTGAGTTTAGGTTTAGGATTAATTGATAGACTGGAGTTAAAAATGGCAGCAACTCCACCTCCTCGCCCAATTTCTCTGGGAACCTGTGAATTTATATGACTGGGGGGAGTAGATTCATTTAGACTGACATATTCATCAGGATGCAGCCACGTCTCAGTGAGGGACAATAAATCTATGTTGTAATCGGAGACTATTTCATTAACTAAAAGAGCCTTTTTTGACAGGGATCTAATGTTTAAAAGACCACATTTAAAAGTCTGGGTTTCCTGTGTTGTTTCAGAGGTTGTTTTAATTTGTATTAGATTTTTGTGTGGAGTTCTTGCTCTGTTTTTGTTTAATTTCAATAATTTAATTGGATGGTGAACAGACACAATCTCTATGGGGTTGTGTGACTGATCCAGAGGGAGCGCAGAGAAGTGTTTAGCACTGCAGCTTTGCTTCCTGGTCACAACTATGAGTTGTCATGTTATAGACTGAGTAATATTCCTAGATAAGAGAGCTGCTCCATCCCAAGTGGGATGAACGCCGTCTCTCCTAACAAGACCAGGTTTTCTCAAATAAGTTAGCCAATTATCTATAAAGCCCACACCGTTTACAGGACACCACCTCGACAGCCAGCGGTTAAAAGATAACATGCGGCTAAACATGTCGTCACCTGTTGTATTAGGGAGCGGGCCAGAGAAAACTACTTTGTCCGACATCGTTTTAGCAAAAGCACACACGGACTCAACATTCAATTTAGTGATCTCCGACATACGAAGCCGGGAGTCGTTGCTGCCGACGTGAATTATGATTTTATTGTATTTACCTTTTTTAGTTTTAGCCATTAACTTAAGTTTAGATTCGATGTCAGATCTTCTCCCCAGATGAGGACACTCACCAGGTTCTCCAGCATCTTCTCACCCACCAACTCTTTGTGAAGGCAGAGAAGTGTGAATTTCATGTGTCCTCCGTCGCTTTCCTAGGGTTCATCGTCTCTCAAGACAACATCAAGATGGATCCGGCAAAGGTTAGCGCGGTGACTGAGTGGTAGACTCCTACTTCTCGCAAACATCTTCAACGCTTTCTGGGTTATACAGACGTTTCATTAGATACTTTAGCACTATTGCTTCCCCATTGCATAACCTGACCTCATCCAACATGAAGTTTCAGTGGTCACTACCGGCTGAGAGAGCTTTTTAAAGATTGAAGGAGACATTTACTACTGCCCCGGTCCTCACACTCCCGGACCCTAGTCTTCAGTTCATGGTTGAGGTTGATGCCTCTGACGTAGGAGTTGGGGCGATCCTCTCTCAAAGATCACAAGTGGACAAGAAACTCCTTACCTGCGCCCTTTCTCTCTCTGGCTATTAAAGTGGCCCTGGAGGAATGGCGTCATTGGTTGGAGGGAGCAGAGCAGCCGTTCTTGGTTTGGACTGATCACAAAAACCTTGAGTCCATCCGGTCAGCCAAACGACTCAATTCCAGACAGGGCAGGTGGGCTTTGTTTTTTTTCAATCGATTAAATTTTCTCCTTGTCATATCGCCCTGGGTCCAAGAATGCTAAAGCAGATGCACTGTCTCGTCTGTTTGACCTTGGTTCTGCCCAGAGGTTCCCTTCTAATATCTTGCCTCCATCCTGTGTGCTAGGGGCCATTACCTGGGGAGTTGAACAAAGGGTCAGACAGGCAAATATTAGTTGTCATGTGCCTGACAGCTGTCCCCCGAAGCGGTTGTTTGTGTCTGTTCCACTTCATTCCCAGGTCATCCATTGGGCTCATACCTCTCGAGTTTCTTGTCACCCTGGGATACGGCGGACTCTCTTTGTGATCAGACAACGCTTATGGTGGCCGTCCATGGAGAGAGAGGTCAGGGAATACGTGACTGCCTGTGCTGTTTGTGCTCAGAACAAGAGCTTGCGAGGTCCACCCTCTGGTCTTCTGCAGCCACTTCCTGTGCCTCATCGCCCCTGGTCTGACATCTCTCTGGACTTTGTTACTGGGTTGCCTCCCTCGAAAGGTAACTGTTACGTCCATTCCTGGGTACTAAGTTAAGTTGGATTTATCTTTTATTCTTCTGTTCTGTGTAGTGATTGTTACTCATCTCTCCTCTCGTTTTAGACTCCTAACTCCCTCCCTTGTTTGTGCTCCACCTTGTTGATTGTCTGCTCCTCCCCGATTGTTCGCACCTGTTCTTCATCACCTTGTGTATTTAGTCTGTATGTTCCTGTGTTGCGTTGCCAGTTCTATGATTATTAAGCTTCTACTGATTCCGACCCCGATCCGTGTAATCGACTCCGCTTTTGCTTCTTCCCTGTCTGTACCTCTGCCTGCTCAACAATTGTCTACCCCAGGGAGTCACGTGGGTGCAGCATCCGAGATGACCGCGTGTTAGGGTGGCTCTTGTCCTGCACATGCTATTTTTTGAGTTATTAATGCAGTGATTCTCAAACTGTGTGGCGCGCCCCACTGGTGGGGCGTGGAGGCATAATAGGTGGGGCGCGCGACCGGGAGGGGGAAATGTGAGGCGGAACTTATATTATAGCCGAACCAATGTTTAAACGTCCGCATCACTTTACCGCCGGAGCAGTAAGCCGCGGGCGGCTCTGAAGCCCCTCTGGAGTGGCTCCCTGTACAGGACACACTCTCAGGCACCGGGGCTCCGCCCCCCACCCCGCTCACTCGCTCAGAGACACACACAGGAGATCAGAGCTCGTTCACGTGAAGCAGCCCGTCAGGGACAACCAAGAGACGATGGTCAAAAACCAAGTTGAAAAGAAAGTACACAGGTTCACAGTCAATGGGGTAGGACAGGGGTTGGCAACCTGCAGCTCTTCAGCCCCTCTGCAATGGCTCCCTTTACAGTGCTGTGAATGTTGCGCATATTTTTCGCGAACGGTGAACTTAACGAATCAGTTTTCATATGATGAACGTGAGTGAACGTACCGTTCACGTTCATTTTTTTAAGTCATCGTATTAGGCCGTCATGAAATAACAGGAGCGTGTGTGTGTGTGTGTGTGTGTGTGTGCCCAGATAGCGGACAGACACAAAGGGAGGAAAATAGAAAGTTTAATTCTGCGTGGACAGATTAATTTGCTATCACTGCCAACGATGCAGGTTTACCTGTATGCTTGATATGTGGCGATGAATCAGCAAACAAAAAAAATGTGATGCTTGAAGACATTTCCAGAGCAAGCACAAAGCATCTGCTGAAAAGTACCAAGCTGGATATGAACAAAAAAAAGCATAGTTCTGTGCTTCATTTATTTCAAAGTAGGCCTACACATGTATCTTATTCTCCTCTTCATAAGAGTTTGATGTTTTCCTTTTTTGTAATGGGTAAAAATAGCATTTTTTTTTATTGTCGTTCTATAATTTAATAAATGCAACAAACTGTAGTTTTTATATATATTATATAACTATATAACTTCATAACCTGTGTTATCAGGGCGGCTCCAGACAGATTTAATTATGGGGGAAGAGGGAGCAAAATGGCTCTTTGGATAGTAAAGGTTGCCTACCCCTGGGGTAGGACATGAGGAGAGACCAGTGGGGATTTTATGTCTGAAAACTCTGTTAGACCCAACAAATTAAGATGACACTTAGAAACATTACACCACAATCACATGCATATGTTCTTTCTGGTTGAGCTTTATCATCTTTGTGACAAAGTGATTATAATTGAATAAATGTTCTCTGTTATTGAAAAAGTACAGACTGATGGAGGAATGTAGTGATAAATGTCCCCAAAAGAACTTCAATTAAGTTGAACTTAAGTAAAGTTATTGCACTATTCTTTGAAAAAAGCAACCAAGGTCACAAAAAGTTTTTTTTTTTATTTGCACATCAAAATTCCTGAAAGTAATTTGGATTTAATGTTCATGAGTATGTTATGTAAATACACATGTTAAACTTGGCCCATTTTGTTGTGGCTGGGGAGAGGGTGGGAAATGAAAAATATTCTAGTCCCAAAGTGGGGCATGACAAAAAAAGTTTGAGAACCACTGTATTAATGTGTGTTATCCTTTTACTTTTCTTTTTTCAGCAGCGAGGAGCGTTCAGCACTCGGACTCCGGTTGAGTTGTAGGAGTCGGACACCTTTTGTTTTAACTTTATGTGCAAGCCCAGTTTGCATTTTTATACTGTGGTTTTGTTATACGTGTTCAAAAACAGGCAGGTACAGGGTAATGAGTGGTTATTATAAGGAGCCAAAAATGGTAACATTTTCTATTACGAATGGTTGCAGACATACATTTAAAGCACAGATTACTTATCTCATCTTCCTCCTTTCTCTTTTTGTTTCCTATTGATTTTATTATTATATTATTATTATTATTATATTTTATTTTAGAATGAAAAAACATGACTAGTAGACCAGTTGTTACGCCCCTGGTCTAGGGGAAAACAGAGACATAACATGTGGTGCTCCCAATTCTTCCCACTCCCAAGCAGGCCAGTGTCACCAGGTATTTTCGTTTAGGGGTAGCTTTTTATTTTCACTTCAGAGGGAGAGAAGGCCAACACAACAAACAAAAACAATCTATTTCCCTACCTTCCTGCTACAAACCAAAAATGTTAACAAAAAGACAAAAGCTTACCTAACTCCTAAACCAGGAAACACAGGAGAAAAAGGGTAAAAGAAAATGGCTTCTCCCTCCTACAGGGCTACCACACACAGCTTTCTATTTTCATACATAAGCAACAAAACAATACTTAAGCCCGACACTGGTCCCAGTTGGATGTGGGAGAATTGGTGGAGAGAAAGACTGCAGTCAGTCAGGGCTTCAAGTAGGCTCCTCTCTTCACTCTGGCCAATCCTGGGGCAGCAATCAGGCGGCTCACGCCAATCAGCAGGTCCAACCTGCTAGCAATCAGGCACTCACACACACACACTCAAAGAAGACTGCTCACACTCTAGGAGGAGGAACAGAACAGTATCACATATAGACACCCAGGGTTGTAACACCAGTTAAGTTTATTTCTTGGAATATAAATGGATGTAGCAGCCCTATTAAAAGGAGGAAGATATTATCATTTTTGAAAAATAATCAGGCAGACATTGTGCTGATACAGGAGACCCACATGCAGGGTCTGGAGGCGGAGAAATTTAATGTGGGATGGGTAGGACATATATTCCATAGCTCATTTTCGAGTAAACGTAATGGTGTTTTGATTTTGGTTCACAAAAATGTAAGTTTCATTTTGTTAAAACAAACTAAAGATGCAGAGGGAAGGATTATCTGTGTGGAAGCAGTGGTTGAGGGGGTGCCTCTTGTATTATGCAACATATATGCACCTAATAGGGGAGATCCCAACTTTTTCCACGAGGGAAATAAAATACTGGGAGAACTGAGGGTGAAATTGTCCTAGCTGGGGATTTCAACGAAGTTATGGATCCAGTACTGGATAAGAGCTCATTCAGACCTCCTCTCATGACCAAGGCAAGAGAAGCCTTACAAATGTTGAGTAGAGATGTAGGACTAATGGATATATGGAGGCTGATAAATCCAAATTTGAAGGATTTTACTTTCTTCTCCCACTGCCACAAAACTTATTCTAGAATTGATTTTTTTCTGATAAGTACTTCCCTGGCAGATAATGTGGCTAACTGTGACATAAAAGCAATCTCCTTTACAGATCATGCACCGGTCGAGTTGTTTATTAAGGCCATCTAAAAACTGAAAGGAGAGGTAGATGGAGACTAAACATTGGCTTAACGTCGGACTCAACTTTTAAAAAGACAATAGGAGAAGATTTGAAAAGCTTTTTTGAAATCAATATTGGTAGCACTGAAGATATAACTACTGTGTGGGAAGCCTCAAAGGCATATATGAGAGGAAAATGTATAGCACAAGCCGCTAAAAAGAAAAGAGAGAATGTTACCAGGATTAAAGATTTGGAGAAGGAGATAAAAGAGAAGGAATTAGACCTGTCGAAACACTTTTCTAATGGGAAATTGGGTCAGTGATGACAAATGGAATAATCTCTCCCTTCTTTAATCTGACCCGGGGAACTAGACAGGGATGTTCATTGAGCCCATTACTGTTTATCATCTTTTTAGAGATTTTAGCGGTGTCTGTTAGAGCACACCCTGGAATAAGAGGTGTAAGGGGAGGAGACAATGAAAATAAATTATTAGTATATGCTGATGACATTTTAGCAGTAGTATCCGAACCTCTGACTTCGCTGCCACATCTGATGGACACCATCCAATCTTTTTCAAAATGTTCAGGCTACTCCATCAACTGGAGCAAATCCGAGGCAATGCCTCTCTCCAAGTCATGTATTTCATCTATGGTGGAGAAGTTTAATTTTAGATGGGTACGACAGGGAATGAAGTATCTTGGCATCAAACTTCATGAGGATATAGACGAAATAGTGGCACTTAACTTTAACCCTTTACTTCAAAAGATGAAAATAAACCTTGATAAGTGGGGGAAACTAAAACTGACATTGTGGGGAAAAATTAATGTTATAAAAATGATAATTGCCCCGCAATTCAGTTATGTGGCAATGATGCTACCGATCAATATACCATCCACCATCTTTAGACAATTGGATGATATAATAAAACATTTTTTTGGGTTGGAAAAAGACCACGAATTAAATTGAGAAAGTTATGTGCACATAAAGAGAAGGGAGGGCTGGGCCTGCCAGATCTTAGATTCTATTATTTAGCTTTTGAGATGGCTAAAATAGCAAGGTACTGGCAGGCTGCAGAGGGTGAGACAGCTTGGATGAAGGTAGAAAAGGAGATATGCTCGCATTTCCAACCTACAGAAGTATTGTCACAAAGAAGGTCTAACATTACAAATCCAATACTTTTACATTCAAGGGATGTTTGGAGTAAAGTACATAAAATGTTTAAACTTACACATACTCTACAAAGATATTCATCATTGAGGGATAATCCCGATGTCTGCATTGGGAAGAAACCCGTGTATTGGAAACAGTGGCACGCTAGAGGTTTAAACACCATTAATGATCTATTTGAAGATGGAGTGTTTTTGTCATATGATAAGCTGTTGCAGAAATTAGATTTTGTGGGAAAAGATCATTTTTGGAAATGTTTGCAAATGAGCCATACAATATTACCAATAATATGATGAGCGATTATATGAAACTTCCACTGAGAAAACGAAAAGCCTCACAATTTTATAAAATTGCTAATTCTTCTCTCGGCACTGACTCTGACCAGTTAAAGATGATTTGGCAGAGGGACCTTGGTGGAGAGATTAATAGTCATAGATGGGCAGTAATTGTGGCTGATTGTGGTAAATATGTGAGAGAGGCAAGGGGGAAACTTACACAATATAATGTATTACATAAATACTATTTCACACCATCCAGACTGTATAGGATGAAACTATTGGGTGATGATCTGTGCTGGACATGCAAGGAGGAAACTGGTACTTTCCTCCACTGTATGTGGGAATGCGTCTTGATTAGACCTTTCTGGACTCAGATTCTAAATATTTTAAGTAACTGGCTTGGAGCAGAGATTCCCCTAAGTCCAGAGCTTTGTTTACTGGGGGACAAGTCTCAATTACCCAATATAACCAAATGTAATTTTTCTGTAATTTCGGTGGGAACAACAACAGCTTGCAGAGTTATCTTAAGACATTGGAAGGCGCCAGAAATTCCACAGGTGAAAGAATGGGTATGTGCAATGACTGAAACTGCATCCTATGAATGTATGCTTAGTAGATTGAGTGATGACAGGGAGGAGGGGGTGACCCCTTGGGACAGGTTTTGGAATTACATAAAGGTAAATAATGATCCCCACTAGGACTCTGGTTTTATTGTTTTGCTTTGTTTCTCCCAAGTGGGATCCTGTAATACTGTATACCTCAGCAACATGTCTATATGATGTATGCTATATCATGTATGGTGGTGTGTGCAGGTATGCAATGAAGGTATGAGCGGATATCATTATGTACTCAATTTGTTTTGTAATAGCTGCCTATTTTTGAGACAAATATGTGCGAAGTCTCTTATTAGAGTCAATTCTCAACCATATAATACTTGTTCCTGTATAAAGAAACATGTTTAATTTGCCATGTACCATGCCTAAGAAAAGTTTAATAAAAACTTAAGTTAAAAAAAAAACAAAAAAAAAAACAGTTGTCTACCCGTGTACCGAACCTGAGCTGGATCTTCACCGAACCCTGCTACTGCCTGACACTCATTGGAATATTGTGTTTGTTACTGGACTGCCCCTCCGTGTACCAAAATCATCCAGTAAAAGTTATTCCTTATCATCGCTGTCTCCGAGTCGAGCATTTGAGTCCAACACATCCCAGTACATTACAAACAAGCTTTCCTTCAAAAATATTTTTAGTGCATTTGAATGATTGAACCCGTCACTATGGACATGCTGTTTTAGATGTAGTGGGAAGACAGTAAGTGTCATAAATTTGATATAATAGTTATTAAATTAAATTGAAGTAGATGATTTTGTTGAATACATTTTATTAGTAATCCCTCATGACATGAACAATTACAAATATTTTCATTTTAAAACTCAAAAGCAGTTTTAACTGCTGGACGTGTTTTATCATCAGTGAATTACAGAAATGTCTGTCTCAATGTGGAACTGCAGGTAGCAGTAGCACACATTCAAAAGAACATGATGTAGCCCAAAACAAACTGTATTATTATGATCATTTGAAAAACACCTCAGCTCAAGGTTCCATCGTTACATCCTGACCTTCAGTAACCCCATTACCTGTCTCAATGTTTAATTTACTAGCAGCTTCAACAAAACCAACTGATTAAGCGAGACAGGCTTCGTGTTGACTAGAGATGTTGTTTCTGCACTAGCTGCTGAGGGGTAGCCGCTCTTGGACTCTAGCACACATTCACTTGGCGGGAGGGTGCTGTTCGTATTGCTGCCAGGGGAGACAACTAAGTAGCTAAGCTTTTCCCTGCGTTAAAAGGTGAAGGCCGAATACCTCCCTTTTAGGTAGAAAGGGACCAGGGATTAGTCTTTATGTCCTTATGTCTTGTCACTGGTGTAATATGCAAAGAAGTTTGAGTGTGTTTCCTCTCTGAATTAGAAATGAAAGTCCATGAGCGTAGACATTAATATGTACTGCTAGTTGGCCCTTAATCTATAACCTGACCTTGGGTATTGATGGGAGAGAAAGAAGGGAGTGAATGTGGAATGAGACAGGCTCTTTTGTCATAATGGTATTGTGCAGATAAACATGGCCGAAATAAGACATACAAACACTTTCATGTTTGATGTATGATAATAACCTGACCCTCGTTTGAGGCAGCTCTGGTTGTTAAGGTGGCCCTCTGCCTCCCCCTTCTGGTAGCCTTTGGTTTTTGACCTGCTTGCGGTTAGTTGCGACACTTAAGGCCGGCACATGCTTCTGCGTCGAGGACGCCTGCCACACACAAAGAAGGCGTCTCTAAGGTCGTCTTCGACAAAAAACGTTACTCCACCTAGTGTTCTGGCGGTGAATTGCTTTGCGCTAGCGCAACCCTTGGAGAACCATAATATTAAAACGAGTCCGTCTACACAAGTGCGTAAAAAAAAGCCGCAGCCGCAGTTGCAGGAGTATGCACCGTAGCCCCAATGCATGCTTTGCAATAAGTCGCTGTGCTTGGAGTGTAGTGTTGTCTTGGGGGAGTGAAATAGTTTAATCCACCTGCAGTATTCTGTGATTTGTTGGGGAGTGGAAGCCTATTAGCAGTAACCTCTGGAGTCTCCTGATTTGGAGTTTTAATGAAAATGTACTTCTTATAAAGTATTATATTTTTTGTACTTAATTCTTTATTCTCTTGCTTCTGACACCGGATCAGACAGGGATAAGAAAAACTGGTGGCAGTATTTCAAAACCTTACAATTATTACAATAGTTTACTTGTTCGATCGTAAGCATTCAATAGAAATTGTTTCATATTGCATTTCTAAGTATATTTTGGGGGCTTTTATTGCCTTTTATAGATAGGAAGGGGAGCAAGCTGTGAAAGAGGGACAGAGAGAGAGAGTGCGAAAGGACATCAGTCAGAAACTGGCACGGGTCAGAGCCGAACCCGACCGCTGCGGGTTGAGGCACTGCCTCGTTAGGGCGGCAGCTCAACCAGGTGATATTTGGTTAATTTCTGTCTCAATGCATAATACCAAATAAGACTGAATTTAAGACCTTTAACCAACCATGGGATCTGAGGCTGCACTTTAATCGGTTGTTGCACATTTCCACAGGACACACCTGGGTGTGCCCCAAACTCTTCCACTTTTATTTACTTCAAATTGGTATTGATTTAGTTAATTTTTTATTCTTATGTGATTGGTCGACCCTCAAAGCCATCTTAGGTACATTCACCGTCACTGAGTTACTACCGCTGCAAGCTGACCAGCAGAGTTTGTCTCAACTTAACGTGATGCATACTGGTCCTAACACAGGGGTGTCCAAACTACAGCCCCGCGGGCCAACAGCGGCCCGCCATCCATTTTCAATTGGCCGCATCAATGGCTTAAAATATAATTTTGTTTTTTTTTTAAACTAACAATTTAGTAGCACTTAAATGGCACTTACTTATAGCACTTTGTTTTGCTTTATTTTTGAAGAAATGTTACTTTCTTGATTCTTGTTGTTCTGGGTTTGTAGCCTGGAGGTTGATGCACTTAAGGCCGGTGCATGCTTCTGCGTTTTCAGAGACAGGCAAGAAGGGGTACGCTCAAGAGCCCCTTGCATGCCCCTTGTGTGCGTTGCCCAATTTTTGTAACTATACGACAAAGCTACACAAGCCTCACGCAGCCCGCAAGGCTGTGATTGGTCCGCTAACTACATCTTTTCCGGAGTCACATTTCCGGTTTCATGCCTCATAATACCGGCAGAAACCACGGAAGATTTAGAAGAACGAATATTGACCAAATAGAAGAGCGTTTGGCAGAAGAGGTCCGAAAGTAAGACCACTTGTATAACCCGTCATTGACGGAATACAAGGACACGCATATGGCCTGAGATTCCTGGAAGGACATCTCGGCTAACGTCGGTTTGCAGGTCGACGAAGGCACAAAGCTGTGGAGAAAGATCAGGGACAAATTTGTCCTCCAGAAAAAGTAATAAAGTAATAAACAGTCTACAACGACTGCCACACACAAAGAAGGCTTCTCTAAGGTCGTTTTTGACAAAAAACTTTACTCCACCTAGTGTTCTGGCGGTGAATTGCTTTGCAACACGCGCAACCCTTGGAGAACCATAATTCAAAACGAGTCCATCGACACAACTGCTTGAAAAGTTGCAGCCGCAGTTGCAGAACCATGCGCCGGCCTTTATTGTAAGGCCGGCGCATGGAATGTAATGTAATATAATGGACTATGGCCCACTGTATTGCACTGCTCAGCCCTGACTTGCCAGCTGTCCCTCAGAACGCTGCCACACTGCCATGCCCCCCCACCCTGAGCGACGCGGTTGAGTCGCACTGTCAACAGTCCGTTCCAGGGCAGGGTGCGTGGCGACGTGAGTGGCCCAGTCCTTCGGATTTTTTTCTGTATGTGGCCCTCAGGACAAAAAGTTTGGACACCCCTGCTCTAGACGTACAGCAGAAATAACAATAAAAGATTAAAGTTAATGCTTAAGTTTAACCACGTTTGCTTGGTAAGCACCGTAATTCACATTCACTGGGACAGTAACTAGCATTGATGCGGGCCAATTAAAAATGGATGGCGGGCCGCAGTTGGCCCGCGGGCAAAACAGACAGTAAGTACCACAATCCTTTAAACTAGCTGTAATCAAACCCCTTTTCAATAAATCGACCCTGGACCCGTAGATTTTAGCTAACTACAGACCTAAATCTAACCTACCCTTCCTGTCTTAAATCCTTGAAAAGGTTGTTGCCAATCAGCTGTGTGTGTTTCTCCAGGAAAGTAATGTATGAAGACTTTCAGTCGGGTTTAGAGCTAAAACAAAAGAACCAGGAAAAGTGATCACATTTCTCCTGTATTAGCTTCCAGTTAAATCTAGAATAGAATTTCCAATTCTACTCCTCACCTTCAAGGCCCTTAATAATATGGCACCATTATACCTTAAAGAGCTGATAGTACCTTATCAACCCATTCGTGCACTGCGCTCCCCGAATTCAGGCAAACTTGTCGTCCCTAAAGTCTCTAAAAGTAGAGTTTGAGCCAGAGCTTTCAGTTATCAAGCTCCTCTCCTGTTGAATCATCTCCCACTTTCAGTTCGGAAGGCACCATCTGTACGTTTAAGAGTAGGCTTAAAACCTTCCTTTACGATAAAGCTTATAGTTAGAGCTAATTAGTGCGGAAGAACGTAACTTTTTCTATTTTATGACACATGACACATGGAGCTTCTCTTTCCAGCTTCTCCTTCCTCTTCTCCATCCCTATCCCCCTTCCCCGGAATCCCTTTGCTTTATCACCCGCAGATCCAGGGCCTCTGTGGCCGCACCATAGATTGCGGTTTGTGGATCGCGCACCGGGGGTCGCAGTGTTGGACACAGTGTGGCGGATTCTGAGTTATGTGGGCTGATTGTGGTGCTGGTGGCGGACCCTGTGTCGCGTTGGCATTGGGCACGGGCGGTGGACCAGGACCACGGTGGTGGCTCGTGATGGGTCCTGGTGGGTGGCGGTGGACGGTGACTGAGGACTGGAGTGGCGTCTGGTCTGGATGGTGGATCGTGGTCTGGATGGTTGCTGACCATGGACTGTGATTGCAGCGGGACTGCTTGGCATGTCATGTTGGGGTTGTCCTTCGGGATGTCTACCCTCATCAAATGCTGCTAGAGACTTTAATCTTTAATCTTGAAGACTTTAATCTTGATGATGTTTGGCATCTATTGCACTTCTGTCCGTCCTGGGAGAGGAATCCCTCACATGTGGCTCTCTCTGAGGTTTCTACGTATTTTTACCCTGTTAAAAGGGTTTTTAGTAGTTTTTCCTTACTCTTGCTAAGGGTTAAGGACAGAGGATGTCACACCCTGTTAAAGCCCTATGAGATGAATTGTAATTTGTGAATACGGGCTATACAAATAAAATTTGATTGATTGATTGATTGACTTCTATAACAAATGTTTACTGATGTTAACACTTTAAAATGATGTACTAGACATACATGATTAAGTGTTTACTTAACCTCTGATATTAATGATTAAACTGTAGTAAGTACATTTTACATGGACTACAGATGACTTACCTAGTTTTTGCCCATTTACCCTTTTCCATATAAACCAAACAGGAAACTTTGGTGAATTTAGGTTTTCATGTCATTAAATGTTTTCATAAGACATACAATGAAAGTATCTCATATCAATCATATCAATGTCAATTGTGTTGAATGCTGCACTGAGGTCTAACAGAACGAGGACCGACACAAGTCCCTGATCTGAGGCTATTAAAAGGTCATTAGTGACTTTTGCCAAGGCTGTCTCTGTACTGTGATTGGCTCTAAACCCCGATTGAAAGTCTTCATATATATTATTTTCCCGGAGAAACTCACACAGCTGATTGGCAACAACTTTTTCTAAGATTTTAGAGATGAAGGGGAGATTAGATATTGGTCTGTAATTGGCTAAAACCTCTGGGTCTAGGGTGGGTTTTTTGAGTAGGGGTTTGATGACAGCTATTTTAAAAGACTGTGGTACATAACCTGATGATAATGACAGATTGATAATGTTAAGTAACGAACTATCAATTAGGGGCAGAATTTCTTTAAGTAATTTGGTAGGAATGGGATCTAAGATACAGGTTGTTGGTTTAGAACCTGAGATTAATTTGGTAAACTGATCAAGGGTAATCAGAGAGAAGCTGTCTAAGTAATGGGCAGGATTCTCAGCCGTTTCTGAGATCTCTGTTGTTGGGAGGGTATTAGTGCCAATTGAGGGCAGGAGATGGTTGATTTTATTTCTAATAGTTTGAATTTTATCATTAAAAAAGGTCATAAAGATATTGCTATTTAGGGATCGAGGAATACTGGGTTCGGTGGAGGTGTGACTCTCTGTCAGCCTGGCTACAGTGCTGAAGAGAAACCTGGGGTTGTTTTTATTCTCTTCTATTAGTTTTGAATAGTAGGCGGCTCTTGCTTTGTGGAGAGCCTTTTTATATTCTTTAACACTATTCTTCCAGTCTATTAGATTTTCATCATTGTTGCTGGAGCGCCACTTCCTTTCTAGTTTTCTTGATAATTGTTTTAACTCATTTGTCTGGGAATTATACCACGGAGCTAATTTACTATGTTTGACATTTTTCTTTTTTAGAGGCGCTATTGAGTCTAATGTTAATCGTAATGAGTCTGCAGAGCTATCGACGAGGTGGTCGATCTCAATGGAGCTCAGGGTTTTAAAGAATTTGTTGTTTATATCTACTGCTAATACGGGTTTAAATGTAATTGGGATTATTTCCTTAAATTTAGCTACAGCACTATCAGGTAGACATCTAGAAAATGAATTTTTTATTAGTGGCATATATTCAGTTATTGAAAAATCAAAGGTTATTAAATTATGGTCTGATAGAACTGGATTGCGCGGAAGTACTGTTAAATTTTCAATTCCGAAGCCGTACGATAATACAAGGTCAAGTGTGTGGTTACCACAATGAGTAGGTTTGTGCACACACTGACTGAAACCAATAGAGTCTAGTATTGAAATAAATGCTACGCTAAGGCAATCTTTATTATTATCAACATGAATATTAAAGTCACCAACAATAATAATTTTATCGGCCTTTAGGACTAAGTTTGATAAAAACTCAGGGAATTCCTTTAAAAATTCAGTATAAGCCCTGGGAGCACGGTAAACTACGGCAAATATGATTGGCTGTAGGTGGTTCCTGGATTGGCGTGGAAGACTAAGAACCAGACATTCAAATGATATATGTGAGGTCTCCTTCTCTGCAATGACTGTGATCAAATCAATGCAAAGAAACAGACTGTGCCTGGAGAAGAGCTTGATCACAGCAGTTGCTTACCTGCCACCAAGACTGACAAAGATCCTCAGTGAATCACAAGCACAAGTTTCTCACTAAAATGTAAATGCAAAAGCACTCACTCAGTTCAATGCAACAATGTAATCTTCAGTGTTGACAGTTTGTAAATTTAAAATCAGTATTCTTTTTGATCCTTAAAGAAGATATTTTAAGATGATAAATATTTAAAATTTTATTTTGAGGTAATCTTGTATATAAAATTAATTAAATGAATTATTAATCAGTGTTTATCTATAATTAAGTTCATGAGTTCAGTTTGAGAACATATCTTTATTATGATCCCTAAAGAGGTCACTTTAAGTTGATAATTAATTTTATGTTCACAAATCTTTATTTATAATAGAGATAATTATTTATTTTTTAATAAGTCTTTAGTTATTAAATTTGAAAGCATCTAGTTACAAAGTTTAATAAATCAGACCGTTATGGCACAGCCCTGTATATTACATCTTTCTTTCAACCAAAAATGCTTTGGTTAGGGGATAATCGGCTGAATTTTTTTCCAAAGGGGGTACATCACTGAAAAAAGGTTGAGAACCACTACGTAGAGGATAATCCAGACTGAGGAGGTGGTTGGCAACAACTGGGCTGAGAATGGTCAGGAGATGGCAGAGGGAATTGACGTATCAGGAAGTGAGATGGGAATTGAAGTTGATGTTTGGTGCAGTGCCGAAGACAAAAGGTCCAAAAGTAGACACAAACGTATGTTGTATGTAATGAAATCATCAGTCAAACGGGAAGTGAATTGAATAATAGTGTAGTAGAAACAACAAGAATGCGAGATGACTAATAGGTGGTTATTTAACTGTTTCAAGAGGGAGCATCATTTGGTGAATGGAATCGATTTCAACTAACAAAATCTCAAAAAAAAACTCTGAGTCCCTTTAAAGGTGTCAAGATATTGAGTAATGTTTGTAACAATTCGCCCTGTTTAAGACCTGTAAGGGAAATGTAACATGTGACCATAATATAATCATGTTTATGTATACTTGGATTGATCATCATTGAATCTCTAACAAATGTAACTTTGATGTTGCTGTTTCCTGTAGAACTGAGTGAGTGTTGGCCTGATTACTCCAGTCACAGTAATCTAATTAGTCCGGACACAGTGTGATAGTAATTAGCTATTCAGGCATTATGATTGATGTAAGGAACTACTTTGATGTTCCTTACACAAACTCACCTAACAAAGACCTTACAGCACGGGGGATTTGTGGTGGTTGTAGACACTAAGAAGGGATCTTGGAGACAGATGTTACACTCCAGGGGTCTGAGAGCAGGGGACAGGATACCCGTCACCTATTTCCTTTATATCAAAGAGGCTGATCAATAAGTTTGTTCCTCTCTAGGAGGAGCTTGAAGATGTTTGAAGTGCTGCTTCTCCTGTGTCATTAACTGTTTAACAACCCCCTCCCGAATGGGTGGGGTTAGCCAAATGTATAAATACCAACCACTGTCTTCTGTCTGGGTGCATATGACAAACTCAACTCTGTTGTATGTACCATGCTCGAGCATTAAATGTGTGACAATACTGTAAGAGAATTGTGTCTCGTTTCCTCCTTGCTAAAGGTGGGATTGTAGAAATTGCCACGACAATTTGGGGGCTCGTCCGGGATCCTAACTCATTCACGCTTCAAACCATTCTCAAGACCAAGTTTAAATCTGCGCGCAGTCGGTGAGGGGATTTTCTTTTTATTAATTATTATTGCCCAAGACCCGAAGTCTACCTCTCCTGAAGGGCAAGTCGTAATCGACTCCCAGGGTGAGAAGAGGCTGCTTGTGAGATTATGGAATGAAGATTGTTTGATACGGCATCTGAAATTTTTCTTTGAAGGAGGATACAGTATTGAAGAGCACGGGGTGACGCGTAAGGTAGAGTGACATTACTTAGGGGTGATGACCCATTGATAAAGGAATTAATAAGAATAATATCAATTAATGTCATCTATTTGCTGGTAAGTGAGTGACTGCGAATTTAATTTAAATGGGGAAACTTAATAGCAAGCCTTTTACTGAAGTGTGTGATCTAATGGGATGTGCAAAAATTATGTGTGAGAAACATGGTGATGACTCCTGTAAACAGCTTCTGGTGTGGATAGAAAAGTTTGCATTTTCTGAGAACGGTAGTTTTCGTATAATTCAAAAACAGGCGCTACAAGTTGAATTGGGAAAATATGACCAAATGAAGGGTAAAACTAAATAAATTAGATAGCATTGATAATGTGTGATTCAGAATTGTTAAATGTAACAGATAAGTAGTGAGCAGGGGTGCAAGAGGGGGGGAAGGGAAACTAATCAATGTCCTCAGCTCTCACATTCACAGAAAGAACTGGATCTCCTCCCTGCCTCAGCCGCTCATCAGAGCCACCTGAACCAACAGCCTGCTATCTCATACCGAGACCTCCAAGGACAGTCTGCCTCAACAGGACGCACCACATCAGGCGCAGCATTCGCTCCAACTCCATGTCACCAGAATCAGGGTGAGGCTGCTGCAACCATCGCGACACAAGACAGTCTTGGGTCAGACAGACTCAGTCCCATCTCAACAAGAACAAGAGCAGACGCAGATGCAGTGATGTATGTCTACAGAGCCTGGACACCAGAGGAGATGCGCTGCATTTCCAGTGAACTGTCAGACATAGCGTCACAAGGAGGGCCTGCCATTTTCGAAGTACTGTCCCAAATTGTATAACAGTAAAGGCAGACTTTGAGAGAAACCAGAAGTCTCTTGCTCCACAGCATGAAACTGAAATGGCAAGGGGCCAAGTATAAAGGGACTGGCCAGGGACAGACATGCGCTATGACTGGAGAACAGATGCGGTTTCGCGGACATGTGAAGAGACTCTATGAGAACAACCTGCTGGAAAGGTGGTCAAATCTATTAAAGTCTTCAAAGATAAACGCTGAATGTTGCCACCAGAAGACCCAGACCACTGTGCGAGAGACTGTAACACGACAAGGCTGAAAAGGAGATCCACTGGACTTATTTTTCACGTATCCCAGAGACTGCACAGAGGATGAGGCATGGCTTGAGGCAGAGGCGGAGGAGACTCCAGATTCAGGTGAACGCACCCCCAACACCACACGTACAAACATTACAAAGAATTGTTTAACATGGCAAAAAGCAAGTGGATCTGAAGTTTTACCTGAAATATCTCTACAGGTAGCAGGCAAAATATCTAATTTCTGGTTGATTCTGGGGCCGCAAAACAACATTATCTTCCAAAATTGGTTGGTATATATATTTTCACTGTTGGGGCATCAGGCACCAAAATTAAATAATCATATACCACACCACGGTCTGTTACCAAAACAGATGGGGATATAAAATACATGTTGACTTGAAAATTTGTTAGGAGGACACCAAATGTGGTCTTAGGCTTGATTTTTGCATTGTAAACAGGAAGGGGTTTAAGTCACCAGAACATGAGATATCCATAGTGAATATGTACAACCAGATCATGGTTAGCCACTGTACCTACACCAATGGGACCTGTTACCCACTGGGCCAAGGTATATAACCTCAGATCTGCTTGAAATAGCACACACACACACACACACACTGCGTCATGCAAGTATCTGACTTACATTGCACAGCAACAGTTAGTGAAGGAACAGACATTAAAAAAAAAACTGGTTCCAGGAAGATTAAAGAAAGCAATTGTATTAGTAGGGATTTGGTGTATTATGATAATAGATTGTAAGCATTGACTGTTGTGTCGACCCCACAATAGGCAAATCTTTAATATACTTAACCCATCACCAGATATATTTCTAGCTAAAGCAAATGATGTGCAGTGGGAAAATTTGGCACACATGGTCACTGAGTGTTCACAAGATTGTAAATGGGAGGATAGGGGAGAAGGAATTCAATATTCTTCCTCAATGCAAACACACAGATGCCCATTTTCAGAGCATTTTTATGGGGGAACACAAAAATGTGTATTTAGAACAAACCGCTAAATTTAAACAAAAGGTTTGCAGTTTAACAATTGACTCTTCAGAGTTACAAAAAGTGCAACAAAATGTATGGACTAATGATAAGTATGATCTGGGATTATTTTAAACTGAACATCTCAATGTGACACCAAAGAGCACATAACGTTAATGTTGGAGCGCACATCCACTCAATCCAGAAGCAGCAGCAGGTATAACACCAGAATTTTAAAACTGGTAGAAAACCGGAGTCATCATTCCATGTGCACACTCACCAGTAAGAATGCCTATTAAATAGATTAAAATAAAACAAAAAAGAGAGGATAATATAAAAGATTCTCTGGTTCCACCAGAAAGCATGTAGTTTTTGTTTATTTTGAATTGTTTATTTTGCTAATGCATTTTTCAGTGTCCCAGTTCATCCACACTCTCAGTATTGGTTTGCTTTCACAATTCCGGATAAATCATATACGTTCAGACGTATGTCCAACAGTTTTGTGGAATCCCGCGCAGTCAGGTCACGGGTTATGCAAGTGAGTCTGGAGGACTTGGCATTACCAGCGGTAAGCAAGTGAGTCTGGAGGACTTGGCATTACCAGCGGTAAGCGCGCTGATATAAATTGTAGCTCCCAAGTAGTTCACACGAGGCCAGAGGTCTTTGTTAGAAAACGGGGTTTTATTTCCAGGTCGAACCAACCCGTGAGAACTGGGTTTAGAGAGAAAAATAAATGAAAATAAATACAAATTCACAATATGCAAATGTCCGTTTTTACAGCAGCACAACAGGTGTTACATTACACCAAAAAACACTTCACACACACCTCACATACAGCCCGCAGCTCAATATTAACTTGCACATTTACAAACTTAACTTACATAAACATATTCACAACTTTACATAGTATGCAAATCACTATCACGCACAACCATGCAATTGAAAGCAACACAATAAAATCGTTCACATTCTTCTTAGATATAAATAAATGATAAACATACCTCGTCCACTGCTTACTACTTGAGGGAATCTTATCTTATTGCTTGTCCTTTATAGTTTTTTCTTCTTCTTCTTATGTGCTTTTACTTTTAAGTTTAATTTATAGCTTATTGATTGTGCTGCTTCTTTCGCGCTGTTTGGCTAGGTACGTCGCTTAAAGGTGTGGTGTAGGAAACATATGACGGCGGCAATTAGTTCCGCCCCAGTGCCATTATAACCAGTAGGAACCAAAAACGGGAGGTTAACCAACTAAACAAACTGCCAATGTGCGGCAGTTACACTCCCACCAATCACCTGTGATTACTTAAACATCTTAAGGACATATACTGCATATAAAACATCAAATAAAGTAAATTTGGTCACTAATAAACAGAGTAGGCTTAAAACCCTGTGGTCTTCAGTCTGCTTCCAACAGTGTGACTGTTTTATGAATGGGTCTCTCGAGGTGAACCGGCTTGGAGGTGCGCCTTCCCATTACATCCAGGGTTGAGTCGCCGATGAGCAGCTTGAGCTTCCTTACTCTCTCATCCTTCCCGGGATAGACTTCGATAATCTTAGCTAACTTCCACTGGTTTCTCGGCGTCAGCTCATCCTTTAGTAGAACGATGTCATCAACCTTCGCGTTTCTGCAGTCTTTGACCCACTTCTGTCTGTGCTGGAGATTTAAGAGGTACTCCTTCTTCCATCGTGACCAGAAGTTGTTGGCTAGGAGTTGAACCCGACGCCATCTCTTGCGGATGTAAATATCTTCCTTAACGAACTTTCCAGGAGGAGGGGATATAATCGTAGACTTCATGGTCAGTATGTGGTTCGGTGTCAAAGGCTCTGGACTAGATGAATCATTCAGGTTATCAGTAGTCAGAGGTCGACTATTCACGATCGCCATGACTTCGTATAAGAATGTTCGTAGAGAGGAACAGTCAAGTTGTTTGGCTGACTGTTCTAGAATAGACGTCAAAACACTCCTGATGGTGCGGATTTGTCTTTCCCAGACACCACCCATGTGACTTGAAGCTGGGGTGTTCATGATGAACTCACATCCCAGTTCCTTGAGCTCCTCTTGATCCATTTCTCTCAATGCCTCATCAAACTCACGCCTTGCACCAGCGAAGTTTGTCCCTCTATCACATCTTATCTGCCGTACCATTCCCCGAATAGCGATGAAGGAGCGCAGAGCGTTAATGAAGGCATCGGTGGTCATGCTATCAAGCATCTCTATGTGTACTGCTCTAGAACACATGCAGGTAAGTAATAGCCCGTAACGCTTTAGCTCTTTCCTTCCTTCTTTGATGTTGAATGGTCCAAAGCAGTCCATCCCGCAGTAAGTGAACGGAGGAGTAGTGTCCATCCTATCTTCCGGGAGGTCTGCCATCTTTTGTTGTTCAGTGCCTCTTCTGAACTTCCTGCACTTAGTGCACTTGTAAATATGGGATGACACTGTCTTGCTGCATCCAAGGATCCATATGCCATTCGAGCGGACCTCGTTCATAGTCATTCCTCGGCCCTGATGGTGCACTCTCTCGTGATAGTGCTTGACCAACAATGCTGACACATGACTGTCCTTTGTAAGAACTGCTGGATGCTTCACATGTGGATGTAGGGCAGCATGAGTTAAGCGGCCTCCCACTCTGATAATTCCTTTGTTATCCAGGAATGGACTTAGCTTGTTTAACTTGGACTTGCGACCTATCTCCTGGTGATGCTGGAGGCACTGGACTTCTTGAGATAGGGTTGCATGTTGAACCATCTTGATTATGGTCATCTCTGCTTCTCTTCTTTCCTCTAGACTGCTGGCTTCACAGGACTTCGGCTTGAGACCTTTGACCTCCTTTGCACGGCGCTGGAGCCTGGCAATAGCTTTTACCACTCTTAACCAGTCTGAGAACTTGTGTAGGCGATCTAAAAGCGACCTCACCTCCTTTGCCTGAGTATCATGAACCTGGGCCTTCTTGAGCTCTGGGTCACTAATTGAGATATCTCCCACCTTTACATCTCCACTTGGTAGCTCTTTCTGCCACAGAAAGGCTGGGCCTATGAACCAGTTAGAGGCTACAAGCTGTTCTGCCGTGAGACCTCTTGAGGCGTGATCTGCTGGGTTCTCCTCAGTAGTCACATACCTCCACTGCGCTGACTCTGTGCTTCGCTTGATGCGTTCTACACGGTTTGCTACAAACACATGAAATCTTCTGGCTTCATTACTGATGTATCCAAGTACAACCATAGAATCAGTCCAAAATACTTCTTGTAGGCATTCTACTTCGAGCTCTTTCTTGAGCAGGTCACTGATGCGGACAGCTACCACTGCTGCTGACAGCTCTAGTCTTGGTATGGTCGTGACCTTAGAAGGGGTGACTCTTGACTTTCCCATGACTAAGGTACAGTGGACTTCACCTGATGTACTGACCGCTCTGAGGTATGAGCACTCTCCGTAGCCTGACACACTGGCGTCCGAAAAATGGTGGAGCTCATAGTGCTGGACGTTGAAGCTTGGTGGAGTGTAGCATCTCTGGATCTTCACACCAGCCAGGTTTTTCAGGTCTTTGAGCCAATATTCCCACAAGGGTCGAAGGTCATCAGGCAAGGGGTCATCCCAACTGAGCTTGTCACGACACATCTGCTGCAGTATCTGCTTTCCAACCAGGATGAAGGGTGCCACGAACCCAAGCGGGTCATATACTGAGGCAACCGTGGACAAGACTCCTCTTCGGGTAAATGGATTTTCTTTGACAAGCACTCTGAACTGGAACTGGTCAGAAGACACGCACCACTGAACACCGAGTGCTCTATCCATGTGTTGCTCTCCGAGTGCCATGTCCAAGTCCTTGGCAACTTTAGCACATTCTTCTTTGGGGATTGTGGCTAGGACTTCCTTGCTGGTAGAGATGAACTTATGCAGCCGGAGTTTGCCTGTGCTACATAGTTCTCTTGCCTCTTTCACTAGTTGGATCGCTTGCCTTTCAGATGTTACACTTGCCAACCCATCATCAACATAGAAATTATTCTGGATGAAGCAGATGGTGTCTTCACTGAAGCGTCCACGTCCTTCAGCAGCGAGGTGTTTGAGTCCAAAGTTGGCGCAGCCAGGTGAGGAGGCTGCACCAAACAGGTGGACTTTCATCCGGTAGATGGAGGGTTCTGCTTCGAGATTTCCATTCTCCCACCATAGGAAACGTAGGTAATCTTGATCTTCTGCATTCACGTGGAACTGGTGAAACATGCGCTCAATATTGCACATGATTGCCACAGGACCTCGACGAAACTGACAGAGGACTCCGATCAAGGTGTTTGTCAACTCTGGGCCTGTCAGGAGATGATCATTCAGGCATGTCTCTTTAAATCTTGCAGAGCAGTCAAAGACGACTCGAATTTTCCCAGGCTTTTGCGGATGATACACCCCGTGGTGGGGAATGTACCATGCTGGGGCTTTGCTGATATCTTCTTGTGGGACCTTTTCTGCATCTCCACGGGTTATGGTTTCGTCCATGAAGGTCTTGTAGTCTTGGTAGTACTGCTTGTTTCTCTTCAGCTTCCTTTCTAGGCATCTGAGACGGTGGATAGCACATATCTTGTTATCTGGTAAGTTAGGTCTGTCTTTCTTGAATGGCAGTGGCATTTCGTAATGACCATCCTCCTTGAGCCTGATGCCTTTTTCCATCCTTGACAGGAATCTGAGGTCTTCTTGAGATATGTTGCCGTCCTCTGAAGCTTTTTCCACAAAGTCAGATTCCAGCACCTTGATGACAGCTGAAGGCGAGACAACTTCCTGGATTTGTGTTCTACAGACGTAGTGCACTTCGCTTGTGAGGTTTGAAAAGGATGGATTACCTGGTATCACTTGCTTAACGATGACCTGGTGACTCACTCCAATCGCGTCTCCATAGTCGAGTGATAGGTTGCCGTAGCCAACTACACTCCAGCCCAAGTCAGTTCTCAGTGCAAAGGGCTGATTTTCTTCCCCAGAAACCACTTGTCTTGGGACGAGGGCTTGAGTACAGTTGTAGCCAATTAGCAAGCCTACGTCGCAGCTTTGGTGCGGAGCTATCTCATCTGCGATGTGTTCGAGATGTGGCCATGCTTTCGCCGTCTCTGGTGTGGGAATATGATCTCTGTTTGCAGGTATGAATTCTCTTGTATAGGTCACTGGCAGGGGAATTATCTTGTCCGAATGCATTCCTCTTACTTGCAGACCAGTCAGTTTCCTACAGGACACAACAGTGTTTCTTGAAGCCATTGTTGAGAGTTTTAGCTGAACTGGTTCGTTCTTCGCATGTAGAGCCTTTGCAGTGTCGTCCAGGAGAAAGGTTGTGTCACTCTGTGTATCAAGAAGTGCATACACAAGAACTTCACGATCAGGCTCACTTGAGGCCGACACCCACACTGGGATGATGGTGGATGTATGAGTGCCTTTGACATGCTGGAGGACTCTATTGGATGTTGCTTCAAGTGAGGTTCTTGTTGCCCTATCCTGTGACCGTTCAATTTTGCGTCCATTTGACATGTCTCTTGCTGCATCAGGCATTGTTGACCTCCTTCCTTCCTTGGTGCGATTATCATGGAGGCAAGTCGGGTGTTTTTTCTCACACGTTTTGCAGATCATTCTGTTTTCGCAGTCCTTTGAGCGGTGGCCAGACTTCAGACAGCCAAAGCATAACTTATTTTCTTGCACAAACTTGACCCGGTCAGAGACGGTTTCATCTTTGAATTTATAACACTGGTGAAGACTGTGCCCTGTCCTTTCACAGAACACACAGCTTGTGGCGGCAGCCTTTTCGTCTGAATTTGTCGCCAATACCTTTGCTCCAGGACCTCTGTTCCTTGGATCCTTGCTCTTCTCACATTCAACTGGTTTTAGAGCGTGGAGGGATGATATCGGGTTGCAAGCGATTTTTGCTTCACGTGTAACAAACATGACAAACTGACTGAAGCTTGGGTACCTGCGACTATGTTCTTCCTCTTCCATAACCTTCCTATTCCATCTTGAGCTCAGCCAGTCTGGAAGTTTAGCAAGCATTTTCTGATTTTCATTGCAGTCATTGAGTATCTCAAGACCCTCAATCTGAGACATGGCGGCTTCACAGCCACGGAGGAAGTCAGCAAGTTCTCGGAGTTCTGAGCTTCCTTTGGAGCTTATCTTGGGCCATGAATCAAGCTTGTCTCTGAAGGCTTTGGCTATGAGGAATGGATTGCCATATCTCTCTTCTAAGATGGTCCACGCTGCGCAATAGGCGGACTCTGTGCCTAGAAGGAAATTACTCTCTATGGCCCTTTTTGCAACTCCACCCACATACCTTCGCAAGTAATATATCTTCTCGTCACCTGGTATGTTTTTCCGGTCAATAAGTGTCTTAAATGAAACCTTCCAGTCGTTGAATCTGAGTGGATCGCCGTTGAACATTGATGGTTCAGGTATGGGAAGACGACTCGCGCTGATGGAGTCTGCAAACACTTTCACGAGGGCTGCAGTGGTATCTTCTTTGTTCAGAAGTGGCATAGCTTGTGGTTGAGGGTGATGCTTTGACAGGTTACGTTCCTGTTTGACCTCCTTCCTTTCCTCCTTCAAGGGGACATGTTGATGGAGCAGCGGTTCCACTTCTTCATCTGAGCCTTCATTCTGCTCATATACTTGCAGTCGGGCCTTGGCAGCCTTTAGATTCTTTAATGTATCCATTCGCTCTATTTGCCTGCGCTTGGCCTCTAGAACCCTCTTCCTTTCTGATTCTTCGGCTTCAAGAACCCTCTTCCTCTCTGATTCTTCAGCTTCAAGTTTTTCAAGTTCTTCGATATGTCGTTCCTTTTCGAGCAGAACTTGAAATTCGGCTTCATTGGCAGCAGCTTCGGCAGCGGCGTATTGCCTGTGTGAAGAAGACTGACTTGAACGTCTGGATGTGATTTTTGAGCTGCTTCGAGAGCTTTGGGCAGAGAACTTGGAGGACTTGGTGTGTTGAGACTTAATGCTTATATTATCTGAGACTACAGACTTGCTCACAGATCCTGTTTCTTCAACACCTTGTTTATCATCCACTTGACATTCACCCCTTTCAGTTTTTAGATAACCTCTTGCAGTTTTGATTATCTTCTTTGTTACTGCTTCACAGGTGTCTACTCTGCGACGTGTGTCTTGGTCTGGAATTTTGATGTGTCTTAGCTCTTCATAAACATCATTTAGATTATTTGAGGCATTGCTGACCTTGGTAATGTGTTCATGCAGCAGGTTGTTTGAGCATTGACCACTCAGCGTACCTTTGGCGTCCTTAATGATAGTCTTCCACTTCTCGTAGCTCACGCTGAAACGGTGTGCAACCTTTCTTACTTGCTCATCGTGCAGTTCTTGGCCCTTCTCCGTCAATTTACGAACTCTTTGGCCTCTTTCTGGCTCTTGTGAGGTAGTGGGGTTATCAGCTTCAGTGCCTTCGGTCGTTTGTGGTTGTGCTTCTGTGCAGTGCTGCTTCATGTCATCATCACTGACACGTTCTTCGTCACTCTCAGGGGCTAGCTCAAACTCTGACATTTTACTTGGGTTACTTTAGTTTGGTTTAAATCCAAAATTATCTTTAGCTTAGTAATTAACTCAGTAGTAAAGTTGGGTTCAGGGTAGCTTACAATATTTTTTAGGTATTTGTTTACAGCTGTGTTTAACTTAAATCACTCAGAGTGAAAAATAAACACAAAGACATTGCCTCTTTCAAAGGTAAGCTACAGACATATTAAACACTTGCTAAGTAACAGCAATACACTTTTAAATTCACAGTAATACAGTTGTCTCTTAATTTAGTGTCATTGGTTTAACAGAAATTTTTACAGTGTAACCACCAATATACACAATCTCAATATCAACACAATGTGAGTATCAATGCGCTTCAAATAATCAAATAAAAGGTAGGTAAACATCAACTTGTTATATGAAAATGAAAATAAAGTTTCAGTCTCTTGTGTGTCAATGGTTTAAATAAACTGTACTGAAAAATGCACAAATGATCTCAGTCTCTCAGTGCAAAACACTTAAGTCTTTTATTTGCAGCCATGTTCACGCCGTCCTGGTGGTAAAGGATACTCACGCGGCATGGAGATGGCCGCTGCTGTCTGGTTGCGTCTTCCTCGGCTACTCATGCAGAGCAGTCGAGTTCTCACTGTAGCTCCCAAGTAGTTCACACGAGGCCAGAGGTCTTTGTTAGAAAACGGGGTTTTATTTCCAGGTCGAACCAACCCGTGAGAACTGGGTTTAGAGAGAAAAATAAATGAAAATAAATACAAATTCACAATATGCAAATGTCCGTTTTTACAGCAGCACAACAGGTGTTACATTACACCAAAAAACACTTCACACACACCTCACATACAGCCCGCAGCTCAATATTAACTTGCACATTTACAAACTTAACTTACATAAACATATTCACAACTTTACATAGTATGCAAATCACTATCACGCACAACCATGCAATTGAAAGCAACACAATAAAATCGTTCACATTCTTCTTAGATATAAATAAATGATAAACATACCTCGTCCACTGCTTACTACTTGAGGGAATCTTATCTTATTGCTTGTCCTTTATAGTTTTTTCTTCTTCTTCTTATGTGCTTTTACTTTTAAGTTTAATTTATAGCTTATTGATTGTGCTGCTTCTTTCGCGCTGTTTGGCTAGGTACGTCGCTTAAAGGTGTGGTGTAGGAAACATATGACGGCGGCAATTAGTTCCGCCCCAGTGCCATTATAACCAGTAGGAACCAAAAACGGGAGGTTAACCAACTAAACAAACTGCCAATGTGCGGCAGTTACATAAATGTTGATGATTCGATGATTTGTTCACCAACAACACAGGCCTTTAAAGTCGACACAGTAGCATGCTAAAATATCTTGCAGACCAGGGCCACGAGGCCAGCCTGGCTAAGCTGCAATTTGTCCAGAAAAGTGTAACTTTCCTAGGACACAAAATTTCTAGTAGCGGTAAAAACATTGAGCTCAAACGAGTGGAAGCCATCCTAAAGATTCTAACACCGCGTTCTAAAAAACAATTAATGTAATTTTTTTTAGGGATGACGGACTACTGTAAACAGTGGATCTGTGATTATGCATCCCTGGAGGCTCCACTCCTGTATGTTATGCATGGCCAAGGACTGACACCAACCGACAACCTGACGTGGATGACAGACGCTGACACAGCATTTACCTAACTACAACAGACTGACTTCGACACCTACACTGGGACCACCAGATCAAAACAGATCATTTACACAGACTGTAAATGAGGAACGGGGTTTCATGACAACAGTTTAGTGCAAACGACCAGTGGCGTATTTATCCTCCAAGACATTAGATAGCTTGGCATTGGGTCAGCCTCTCTGTCTAAGAGCAGAATGATATCAAGAGGTCACATTGTTAATGCCATATTCTGGATCGTCCATTCTGCTAGAGCAGCAACCTAATTCTATTAACAGCCATTTTACTCTGTAAAGTGTGAAGCTCACACTAAAGGTGATTCTGTTTTTCAACAGGTAATGCTCAAGCAGATACAGCAGCAGAGGAAGCGGCAACTAACCAACATACTGTCATTGATATTCCTTTTTCCTTTCTCTCACAGATTTAGCAGAAGCACAGAGCCATGCTAACAACATAGAGAAAGCGGAATGTAAATGTTTTAACAATGTATGTCAATCTAAGGACGGCCGTCCATGTGTGTTTAAATGTTTATTTGTTGTTTTGTTTGTTTCTGTTTTATTGAAAATTGTCTGGTTTCCCAAACTACTCCTTTACGTTTTATTTCAAAATGTTTACATTTTCTGACAGGCAACACTACAGGAGGCCAGGACGTACAACCCCCTGGCCAGCCGTTTGATCACTTGTAAATGGATTTCATTGAACTAACACCATGTGAAGGAAAGGAGCATTGTCATGTGGCTGTTGACATATTTTCCCTACAGGTAAAGCAGATGCCTCTGCAGTCGCAACGGTGTTAGTGCGAGAAAACATTTACCCTAGAAACAAGGGGTGGAGCAGTTGAAAGAGAACATTGGAACAATTAAAAACAAATGGTCAAGTGCTGTGATGACACAGAACTCTCATGGATCAAAGCACTACCGGTAGTGTTTACTGACCATGAGAGGGAGGGGAAGGGCCCGAACAGGTATGTACTGTGTGGACATAACCAAAATGTTGAGCCTTATACACACAGGTAAATGCAGCAATCCCGCAACCAGCAGAGAGCCAGTTGCATAATTGGAAACCAGGAGACTGGGTGCTGCTATAAGTCCGCCACTTGAGACGGAGGCCCAGGGAGAAAGTGTCGCTTCCCTCACAGACGAGGAACAAAGCAGAAGAAAGACGACAGCTCTCACTGAGGTGTAAAACCATACCAACAACCAACAGCTGTTGCAGATAAAGGAAGAAACGGCGAGAAAGAGACAGAAGGAACTAAAAAAAAAAAAAAAAAAAAAAAAAAAGAGAAGAAAGACCAGTACCAACTCATCATAAACCAACCCGACAGTAAAATGGACATCATTTATTTTATCTTATAATTATTTAACAGAGCGCACAGACCAAGTGAGTTCAAAACTGACTGTAGAAAATATCCAAATTCAAGATCATTGTGCATGCAATGCTCCAACCACATGTAGAATTCCTAGCTCTGCCTGCTCGCTTCAATGACACAGAATGCTGGCCAGTAAGTAATCCAGAATATACTTTTTGCGTCATGGCAGGAATGTGGATAGCACCGTGGAAAACTCAAACCCAAATAATGTTCTTAGAATTTAAATCTGAATTATTGTTCAAAGCCTATATTTTCATCTAAATCCTCAGCCCGCAACTGCTCAGTCGCTTGGCATCCTCTGCCAGTGCATCCTATGTCAAATGTTTCTTCTGTGTACAGGATCCTAGCCAAATAATTACAGCAAATGCTTATTTAAATCAAACAAAAACTGTTTCTTTTAACAGACAGTCTGCACTGCCAGAGAAGGTGTATTTAGTCTGTGGGGACCAGTGTTACAGCTGCTTACCAAGAGAATCCCACAGTCGTTTGTTCATGTTTTTGATTGCCATTTCTGTTATCACTTGTAAGATTGGTCTGATTCGCAAACAATGCACTTAGGCCATTGTTACCGCTATGCAAATTGACCTCTACCCTATCTCAGACTGGATTCCACTGGATTCCACCATATGATGATGAGGATTTCCCCCACCTTATAAAGTGTTATTGATCCATAATGATCAAAATGACGGATTGTAAGGGAAATGTAACATGTGACCATAATATAATCATGTTTATGTATACTTGGATTGATCATCATTGAATCTCTAACAAATGTAACTTTGATGTTGCTGTTTCCTGTAGAACTGAGTGAGTGTTGGCCTGATTACTCCAGTCACAGTAATCTAATTAGTCCGGACACAGTGTGATAGTAATTAGCTATTCAGGCATTATGATTGATGTAAGGAACTACTTTGATGTTCCTTACACAAACTCACCTAACAAAGACCTTACAGCACGGGGGATTTGTGGTGGTTGTAGACACTAAGAAGGGATCTTGGAGACAGATGTTACACTCCAGGGGTCTGAGAGCAGGGGACAGGATACCCGTCACCTATTTCCTTTATATCAAAGAGGCTGATCAATAAGTTTGTTCCTCTCTAGGAGGAGCTTGAAGATGTTTGAAGTGCTGCTTCTCCTGTGTCATTAACTGTTTAACAACCCCCTCCCGAATGGGTGGGGTTAGCCAAATGTATAAATACCAACCACTGTCTTCTGTCTGGGTGCATATGACAAACTCAACTCTGTTGTATGTACCATGCTCGAGCATTAAATGTGTGACAATACTGTAAGAGAATTGTGTCTCGTTTCCTCCTTGCTAAAGGTGGGATTGTAGAAATTGCCACGACAGACCCCAGGGGAAAATTACTACCCATTATTTTTAAGGACCAGGGGTGGACCCGACCCGCTGTGTACGGCCGCACGCCGCCTGACCTGGATTATAATAAACGAATGATCACTGGTTGGACCGATAACCCTGTCATCGGTCTCACCACAAATGAGATAAATATATATATATAAACGAAATACACTCAAACAGGTTGCGTACAATAATCTGTATTACACAAAACACCGTCAACCCCATATATCACCTCGGCTCACAAACAAAGGCAGACACGTGAACATAAACAGGCTATTTACATAAATCACAAACATCAATATTTCTCCACCCCAGGTTCATAACATAATCCCCAAGCAATGTCCCAAACAAAAAGACTGCAGGTGTGGCTTGGTGAGTTGTCGCAAACAATCCAAACAAAGTCCACGCTGCCCTCACCGCCTTCCAAGTGCCTAGAGAATGTTCAGTACTTGCGTTAATCCATTAAACGACTCCCAGGCAATAATCCCATTTCGGCGAGAAAATCCCATGTACATAGGTCTTAATTGATCTCGGACTACGGGAATTGTGAGAGAGTAGCAAAGATAAAATGTTGTTATAGCTCAGCCTATCAAAGGTGCAAAGTCAGCAAGAAAGCAGGAGAGGTACAAAGAGCTCAAATGTCGCGGTTGATCTCATATGCTGAGGCAATGAAGAAAGTGTCCTGACAGATACAATAGATCTGAGGTGACAAGAAACAGAAACGCCAGCTGCGGGGGATGTGAAGTGCCTGCTCCTAAAAAATATACTGTGATTGTGGGCAAAAAGATATTAAATGCAGCAAGAGGACCGGTCCAAGGCAGTGTAGTGTTGGGCAAGAGTCCCTGCTGAACTGGCCATGTGGTGGGATCCACACAATGAGTCGTAAAAGTAAGGCCTGTGAGCCAAGATGAAACCAGCTCTAAAGTTTCCAGCTAAGATCAAGCATGGAGATAGCATCTCCTCTGGTAGTAACTTCATCCCTGGGGTTTTCCCAGAAACCCCTGCTCTGCTCCTGGCCGTTCCCACTCTGATCTGACCTCTGACACTCAATTGGCTTAAAGCCAGCATCATCCCATGACCACACCTCAAGGAGGCTGGGCCTCCACAGGTTAATAAGAGGGGCTGCTCATCAATAATCGCAGCCCATTCCCGATTCCCTGAAGATAGAGCTGACCTTTCCAGTTAGTTGATCCGGAGGTAATTTTAGGGAGCAATTACAGACGTTTGTTTTATTTCCATTTTCTTTTATTTCTTTATTCAGTCGACGTTTTATTTTTATAGGACTTTTTGTTATTTTAACTTGAAAGAGATCGCCAAAGGAAGTCCACTCGCCGGCCGAGATCACAGACTTTCTTTTTCACGATCCCCACAACAGCGATACAGCTGTTAATCCCTGCAGGACAAAGCATCATTCTGTCGCAGAAGAGACGAGGCCGAATTCCGTTCTAAGAGCAAGAGACGAATTCGCTCCATTTCCGGTCCCAGCACGAAGCCGCTGCAACAGATGAACCAGCGCTACCACGCTTAAGAGGCCAGGACTTCACTCATCTGTTTCCAGGAAAATTCGCCGTTCGTGCAGGCATCCTGAGGTTAACAACGAGATTCACTGGACTTCTGGAAAATCCGCGCCACGCGCAAGCAACACCGCGAAGGTCACAGTAAGAGGCTTTATTGTCTGGGCAGAGACTAGTTTAAATACTTAGCGTGTCATGTTTATTTGAGTGTGTTTGTTTGTAGATCGTTGATCTGTTTTTAGCCGTGTAACGCGTGGCGAACTGGAGACGTCACATCCGGTTCCTTTGTCTACTATGTTCTGAGAAGCGCGCGTAATAAGCCGGCACTTCTTTTTTTTTAAGTGTTACCATCAGAGATATTGTGCGGAGAGTTACATCTGTTAAAAGATACATCTCATGTAACTGGACTGCCCGCTTCGCCGGAAGTTTGTCTGTGACGATGTTTTGAGAGGTTTCCTGATCTCTCTCTATCTCTCAGACGATGTTTTTGATATCTCTCTCTCTTTCTCTCTCTCTCTTTTCTCCTAAACCTGTTTTTACACACGTCCCGACCTACACTTACCTATTTCATGTTACATAGAAAATTCTAGATTTAAAGAGCCTTAATACATCTCGACGCCATTCGGCGCCAGAACCATGAGATAAGAAATCTCTTTGTCTAAAGTTCCTTTGTGTAACAGGCGACCAACCGCCATCTTGTTTTCGACCTCATGTCGTCACCGGGGTCATAAACCTCCATCTTGAAAGTACGTGAACGTAACATCTTGATCCTGGCCAGGCTACGTCACTACGTGATCTCGTCATTACGCCATAGCCACTCCCTTTTCTCTTTAGACACACACACCCACACACACACACATAGAGACACAGACAGGCAGACACACACGATCACACACACACACCAGTAGATACTCAGTATTACATGTGTGACCATTGTGATAAGTGCTGCTGCTGCTGTTGCCTTCTTTGAAATATTGGAGTTTGTTAAATGAAGAATCATGGAATAACATTAACTTTATTTCCCTTTAATAAATACTTTTGTAATTAAAGTATTTGTATTTCTGTGATTATTTGTACATGTGAATGCAGCTGGATTACTATAGCCTGTGCTCAAACTTAAAACCCTTCATTGTTTATTATATAATCATTAATATTAAATATTGAGATTATTAATTTAACTTTTATCACGTGAGACTGATAACTATAGTTTGACTAGTTGGTCCCTGTAACCAGGGTGGTGCCCCGCAACGATAAGCATTAATTACAGATTGTTTCATTCTTAATTGATAATTTTTATTGTTTTCATTAATTATTTAACCATTATTAATTGATAACTGTATCATTTCTAATTAATTATTTTACTATTCTTAATTACTAGCTTTATAATTTTTAATTATTTTTAATAAAAAATTTCTATTTTAATAATCATTTCTCATGATTATTAATAATTAGCCAACGTCAAATCTACTACTACTATTGCACAACAGTAGTATGGTGAGGAGATTTGAATTCATACAGTACCTTATGAGGAAGATATAATACAGGCACAAATGGGTCAGTGTTGGAAGAGTTTATGGATGAAAAGCACTTAGTGTGTATAAATGATGGAAGAGGAACACGATATGAATGTATAAAGAGTACAGAAATTACAATAGACCTGACAATTACATCTACAATACATCTACAATAAGTATTCAACAAGTTGACAGTAGGCAGTGATCACTACCCTATATTAACCAAGGAATAGAAACTCTTCAAAATAAAGGGATAAGAATGTAAAGATGGAAATTAGATAAGGCAGACTGGGATGCATTCCAGACAATAAGTCAATCAATCAATAGATCAAATTTTATTTGTATAGCAGACTAAAAAGAACCTAGAAACCTCAGAGAGAGCCACAAGTGAGAGTTCCCTCTCCCAGAATGGACAGAAGTGCAATAGATGTCAAGTGTACTATATATCAAGCAGTCCTGCTGCAATCATAGTCTATGGTCAGCAGCCAGCAAGATCATGATCCACCATCAGGATCGGATGCCACTATAGTCCACAGTCATTGTCCTCTGCCGCCAACTAGGATCAATCATCAGCTGCCATCTCGGCCGTGGTCCACCACCACCATTATCAGATGCCAACAATAAAGGATTCGCCATTATTATTACGATCAGCCAGCACGATACAGAATACGCCAAAACTGGATCCACTATTACGATCTCTGATACGCGATCCACAGATCGTAATCCATAATGTGGTCACAGCTGCGGCCCTGGATCTGCGGGCGATAAGGCAATGGGACTCCGGGGAAGGGGTCAAGTCCAAAACATGTATTGATGAGATATGAATTACTTTTATGTGATAAGGATTTGAGAAGTGGAAGGAGAAGCTGGAAAGAGAAGCTCCGTGTGTCGTGTCATAAATTCCCTTTGCACCTTGGTGCTTCTGCCTTTTAATCAATTATACAGGCGGAACTTGAGGGTAGACTGAGGCTCAAGGTAAATCTGAATAGCTAATAAGTAAAAGTAAGAATAAGTAAGAATAACAAGCTGGAGGCAATTCTTTAATAAAATTGCGAGAGAAACACAACTATCGAACGTATGGGGAATCATTAAGAAAATGAATGACATAAAGAAAAAATGTGAAATATCTAACCAGCCATAAAATAAATGCAAAAAATATTGCAGCAACCGCTGAAATTTTGGCAATAACATTTGTTAGGAATAGAAAAGGCTACACAAAGCAGAGAAAATACTCTACCATAAAACCAAAGAATCAAACCAAAAGGGCTGCAACAGGGGATGACTTGGATCTACCGTTCAGTAATTTTTAATTCAAGAGAGCCATTTCTAATGCACAACAAACTTGTCCAGGTAAAGATGAAGTATGTTACAGGAAGTTAGATCATATGAATGATAGCCCAATTGTTGGGATACGGGAATTAATCCCAACAAATTGGAAGCAATCAGTTATAGTTCCAATACTTAAACCAGGAAAAGATCCATCATATCCATCAAGTTATCATATGATATGCTATGGAAATAGGGGCTCATTATTAAACTTCATGAATTAGGGATAAAGGGTAAATTGTTCAACTGGGTGTTAAAGATCTTATTTGGGCGAAATAAGGAGTTACAATGGGCACAGAGTATTTGATCAAATATTCTGTAAAAAATTGAACCCCACAGGGTAGTGTGTGTAGTCCAATACTCTTAGATATAATGATGAATGACATTTTTTATCAGAGTGAGTAAAGCATAGGAAAATTGCTTTATGCAGAGGATGGAGCACTCTAGGTCAGGGGTCGTAACTTGGAGTACATAAAAAATGAAATGCGAACTGCAGTAAATAAAGTAGCGGAATGATCGAACAAATGAGGCTTTAAAATGTGAATAGAAAAATCACAGGTCCTATGTTTCACTAAACGCCACAAATCAGTCCAAATTAATTTATATAGACAGCTAATAGAACAGGTTGATGTGGTCAGATTTCTTTGAGTTCACCTTGATGAAAAACTTGCACATATAAATAAAGTCAAAAATAAATGCAAAAAGATAAATAATATATTACGATGTATATCAGGAATTGATTGGGGAGCTAGCTGAACTGCACTGTTAAATATTTATCCGTCTCTTATGAGAGCAGCTCTAGATTATGGATGCATACTTTACATGTCTGCTGCAGAAACCAACTTAAAAAAGCTTTATGTGGAACAAGCTCAGGCTCTCCGGATCTGTAGTGGGCATTTAAAACATCAGCAATTGCAGCAATGCTAATTGAATAATTCACATCTTACAAAAGCTGTTTTACAGGAGTATATGGATAATAATAAAACAAGATTTTGTGTTTCGGGTGGATAGGGAATGCTAAAGCACAAGAGGTAGGATTAGACAACAATAAAATCAGTCACACTATCCAATTTCAGTGATACCATCATGGAAATTTGTATCGGCATAAGTTACTTATATTCAAAGATGTTTCAAAAGAGCCTGAAAATGGGCGTACAGGGGCTGCATTCTTCATTCCAAAGTTTAACATAGTAGTTAAAAATGTTTCAGAGTTTCAGCTGAAACTGTGTATTTTGTTTGCATTGCAGTGGGCGGAGGAAAGTGGCCTATGAGGTCATTTGTCATTGCATTCGATATTGCAAACAATTGGAAAATGACATGCATGTATTGATAGAATGTAACAATTATAAATAACAACAAAGGTAATTAATATCAGGATTAAAAGATGAAAAGCAAAAGCTCACATTAAAAAGAAGTATATACATAATCTTTTAATAAACTGCTTAAGAGAAACCGGACTTAAGAAAATAACAAAACTTTAGTTTAGTCTTGTTTTGTTTGCTGCCAATTTGAGAAGCCCCTGACTGCAGTGTGCAATTCATGGTGGTGCTCAATGTGGGCGGAATCAAACGTTTTAACATGTGCTTCCCATTTCCTTCCTACCTGAGACTGGACACAACACCTTTCCTGCACAGGCCACCGAAAATGAAAGTAGGTGGCACTGACTAAATAATTTACAATTTAACAATCCTGTTAGACCAGTGCAGTAAAACATTATAATGTGGATCGGATGGTAGAGAACAAGTTGATTCTATTCTAAGGATTTTTATTGATTTTATGCACGTTTATTTTTTTTATTGCCATGTTTCACTTACTTTATATTTACTTTATTATGTGTCTGTATTCTGTGAGATCCTGAACATCTGTCTGAAAGTAATTGAGAAAGTGCCATGCCATATACAATATATATTTTTTACAATATTAGATTATCAAACTATATATCTGTTACAGGGAGTAGATGGTGTGTTTGCTACCAGCAGCCATGTCATTACTACTTTGTTTCCACCATCTTCCTTAAATCCCATGCAACACCTCCCGGTATTTTTCTTTAATGGACAGCAGAAAGTAGACACATCATCCGCGGCAAACTAAAAACCAACGTCTTCCGACTATACCTTGAATAACAATTTTAAACTAACAATCTAGTAGCACTTACATTGCAATTACTTATAGCACTTTGTAGTTTGGCTTTTTTGAAGAAATTGTACTTTCTTGGTTCTAGTTGTTTTGTGTTTGTACCCTCATGGTTGAATGCACTTATTGTAGGTTGCTTTGGATAAAAGCGTCAGCAAATGAAGAATGAAAAATGTAAAATGTAATGTAATGATTCATCCATTTGTTGTTGCATTATTTATATTTTAACTATTTTCATTTTGTAAGGAGAATGCAGCAAGTCTGCATTGGATTCTCCTTCAAGAATGTGAACCTGGACATTGGGCACTATACATAAGTACAGTTAGTTCAGCCTTTGTTATTGTTTGTTTACTGTGTTGACGACCCCCCTGCGCCTATTCTGCTTGTCTTGGTTGTGCTCTTTCCCTTTCAGGAAGTGGCAGCAGAGGGGAAGTCGTCAGGAAGATGAGGTTCACCTGGCTGGCTCGGTTTCCTATGCTCTCTCTCAGCTCACCCATGTGCTCCTGGGTTATGTTTGTTGTGTTTGTTTAAAAGGGTGTATCTTCCACTCATCCATGCACTGCATTACATTACTGATTCTCAATGACTTACTTGCATTTGGGTTTCTTTTTGTAAGTAGTTTGCTTTAATAAACCCAGTCTTGTTAGCCTTACAACCATTTCTCCCTCTTATTGTATCTCTGAACCGAGAGCCAGTTCGTGACAACTGTAAAATGAAGTTGGTCATAGCTGATCCTATTCTTTGCCAGATTGTATATTTCCTTAAACACTGTCTTTAGTTTTATAGAATAAACCCCACAACTTTAAAGTCGGATTGACAATTGTATATCAAGATATGTCTGTTCATATTTAAAAAAAATAACATTAACAGATACTGAGGCCACAAGATAGGGAGATTTTCTTTCTAGATCCCCTCCGTGGCACTCATTGGAGAGATGACTGTCGCACCTAACAATTCAGGTTTTTTAGGTGCAGAGTTTTATCACATCTGGGCAGTGATAGTTCTGTTTTAGACCACTTGTCTATTTTATTTTTTTTAATCTATTGATCTTGTCCCAGATCCTACCAACGCAAGGTCTGTCAAACAAACTTGGGGTGTTTGTTTTGATGGTAAGATGCTGGGCTTTCAGTATACAATATAGTAGTCCTTTTTCTGTTTGTAATAATGAAAATGTGTAATGCTGGTAGCATTGTATGCACTCCATTGTTTGCTCAATGATTGCTCATACTTTGCACTACACTTATGGACTTATTTGCAACTGAATTTACCCTACATACAAAATTCATACATCAAACTCATGGGGAGTTGATGTGACATGCTGTGAGATTTGTACATCCAAAAGGTATATTCCTGTGTGATTATTTTCTCAATAATAATAATAATAATTACATTCTAGAGTATGCTTTGCATATCATAACAAAGGACCAATGTGATCTCACTGAGATATGTATAGATAAGTATTTGAAATTATATTCTAATTATTTTACATTACTTTATGAACAAGACTATTTTCTTTTTAGATAATGCAGAAAAAGTAAGGGGATGTGGGGGACTGGGAGCTTTATATGTAGTATAATGTCTGCGATGCTGAAGGCTTGTTCCATAGCAAGATGCAATTGTTATGATAAATTGTTGAGTAGTTATTGATATCCCTCAGTAAAAGGGGCTCTTGTTTATAAGCTTTTAGTGGTATTGTGAAAGTGTGATGAAATTGTTTTGATCATCCAATGAACCACTATTCTTAATCTTTATTTTCCCTTCAAGGACAAAGATAATATTTTAAGAGACACTCTAAAGGCAGCAGAGTGGACCTTTCCAGGCAGGCTCTCCCTCCCCAGTCTCATTGGGATTGACAGGGCGGATCGCATCACAACGCTCAAACAATTTTGGTAATGTGACCGCCAGGAGGAAGAGGAAACCACTATCCTCATGGAACCTTTCATGTTCACATTTCAGTTCCACAAGGACTACAAGGTTTTCTGCGTGGAAGTGGTGGACAAACAGAATTTGAGAGTCTTTAATTTAATTTGACGTGCAGTTATGAAATAGAGTCTCTGATCTCTTTACTGGAGCTGGTATCAGTCAATGTACAAAGCAAATATACTACCGTTCAAAAATTTGGGATCACCCAGACAATTTCGTGTTTTCCATGAAAATTCACTCTTCTATTTATGAAATGAGTTGCAAAATGAATAGAAAATATAGTCAAGACATTGACAAGGTTAGAAATTATTTTTATTTGAAATTGTAATTTTGTTCTTCAAACTTTGCTTTCGTCAAATAATGCTCCATTTGCAGCAATTACAGCATTGCAGACCTTTGGCATTCTAGCTGTTAATTTGTTGAGGTAATCTGTAGAAACTTCACCCCACGCTTTCTGAAGCATCTCCCACAAGTTGGATTGGCTTGATGGGCACTTGACCGCTTGACCATATGGCACTTGCGTACCATACGGTCAAGCTGCTCCCACAACAGCTCAATGGGGTTGAGATCTGTTGACTGCGCTGGCCACTCCATTTCAGACAGCATACCAGCTGCCTGCTTCTTCCCTAAATACTTCTTGCATAATTTGGAGGTGTGCTTTGGGTCATTGTCCTGTTGAAGGAGGAAATTGGTTCCAATCAAGCGCTGTCCACAGGGTATGGCATGGCGTTGCAAATTGAGTGATAGCCTTCCTTATTTAAAATCCCTTTTACCTTGTACAAATCTCCCACTTTACCAGCACCAAAGCAGCCCCAGACCATCACATTACCTCCACCATGCTTGACAGATGGCATCAGGCACTCTTCCAGCATCTGTTCACCTGTTCTGCGTCTCACAAACGTTCTTCTGTGTGATCCAAACACCTCAAACTTCTATTCTTCTGTCCATAACAATTTTTTCCAATCTACCTCTGTCCAATGTCTGTGTTCTTTTGCCCATATCAATATTTTTTTATTGGCCAGTGTCAGATATGGCTTTTTCTTTGCCACTCTGCCTAGAAGGCCAGCATCCCAGAGTCGCCTCTACACTGTAGACGTTGACACTGGCGTTTTACGGGTACCATTTAAAGAAGCTGCCAGTTGAGGACCTTTGAGGCGTCTATTTCTCAAACTAGAGACTCTAATATACTTGTCTTCTTGCTGAATTGTGCACCGGGGCCTCCCACTTCTCTTTCTACTCTGGTTAGAGCCCGTTTCTGCTGTTCTCTGAAGGGAGTAGTACACACCGTTGTAGGAAATTTTCAGTTTCTTCGCAATTTCTCGAATGGAATAGCCTTCTTTTCTAGGAACGATAACAGACTGGCGAGTTTCACATGAAAGTTCTCATTTTCTGGCCATTTTGAGAGTATAATCGAACCCACAAATGTGATGCTCCAGATACTCAACTAGCTCAAAGGAAGGCCAGTTTTATAGCTTCTCTCATCAGCTAAACAGTTTTCAGCTGTGCTAACATCATTGTAAAAGGGTTTTCAAGGGTTTTCTAATCATCCATTTGTCTTCTAAGGTGATTAGCAAACACAATGTACCATTAGAACACTTGAGTGATATTTGCTGGAAATGGGCCTCTATACACCTATGTAGCTATTTCATTAAAAAACAGACGTTTCCACCTAGAATAGTAATTTACTACATTAACAATGTATGCAGTGTATTTCTGATTAATTTAATGTTATCTTCATTGAAAAAAACAGTGCCTTTCTTTGAAAAATACGGAAATTTAGAAAGTGAACCCAAACTTTTGAACGGTAGTGTATATATTCTTATTCTTGTCACTATCTCTTCGTGTGAAAGTCTGTCCAATTTCTTGTAGGGAAAATATTCTGATATAAATAAAATGTTTAACAAGCCACAGTATAAATAGCCAATTTTGTATTTTAAATAGACATTAGACTTATGTCAAAAGCCGGTGAATTAGGTTGATAATTTGAAAACAGGAATTACTTTTTCCATTCTTTTTTATGTATAAGGCAATTGAAGTCACTTTGTTGAAAAGATTTATTATAAGGCCTCTTCACAATCCTCCCATAGTTAGGGCTGATTATAACAATTAAAATGTTTGTAAACAGGATTAAAATACCACATTTTTCTGGGGTTATAGACGCTTAAATATTTTTGCAGCAAATTAGGGACAAGCTGATACTTAGAAGGCTGATTATGTAAGTACAGTTCTGGTCTGTCCTCTAAAAAAACTTCTTGATATAGTTTATAAGGGGACCCTACAGTTTTGATTGTAATTTTTTTAATTCAGCCCATAGTAAAAAAATGTTTTCAACCTAATTTCTTTAAACACAGGCAATGATTATTTCACAAATATACTGGTGTTACATGTCTAATTAGGAAGCAGTGTACATGATATGGTTCATACAGTATGGACGTTTGTTAATGTGCTGCAAGGCCTCCTCAACTAGGTGGTGACTCTGAATAAATCTAACGGGAAGGGCGACTCGGTGTCATCCGATGTTGTGCTCAACGTGGGCGGAGGCATCCACGTTGAGCGAAGGGAAGACTGCAGTCAGGAGTACTTGGCCAATTTACTGCTCCAAACTTCAGCACTTGACATGCTGCTGTGATTCAACAATTTCGTAAATTGAGTTAAATAAATTACATCAATCTATCTATCCATTTATCTATTCAGTCCAGAGGGTGGCGGTAATGCATCGAAAAGCTGGTTTGCCAACCTCCAATAACCACCAGTCGAAGAAGAACAGTTGAAGACAGCAATGCGCCATCAACGCGTCCAGTGTGTCCAATCCAAAGAAGAAGAAGACGTTAACCAATCAAATCCAACTGGCTGGATTTGAAAAACGGCGGAGAAAGCCTCTTCTGGTTTGCGTAGCAACAGTTTCATAGGCATATCCGCATATCTAGTTTATTCTAAACTAATTAATGAATGGACATTTGAATGCGGCGACTGAACTTGAAAAATGACCGAAGAGTCCGCTGTTAAAGTTTGTGTTCGCGTCCGTCCGCTTATTGCGAGGTAAGTTTTTCACTACTTAACTTGTTCGTGTTAGTTTACGTGCTAATGCTAACAACTGTAAACGTTACCGACTGACAATGTATACTGTTGTATAATGTAGTTCCGAAGTAAGGACGCAATGGCGAGTCTTAGCAAATGGTAAGTATCTATAATATTGCATACGCCTTGAGTTTATTGATATTCACCAGCTTAAACTAAGTTACGCCTGGGCCTCGGTGGCTGCTGCTGTTGTTCACACTGTTGTTCACACTAGCAGCGTGTTTTCCGCATTTTCCTATGAGGTGCCATGTGTATCGCATCGCCTGGGCAATGAACTTAAAGTTATAAATACCAAAAAGATGAATTAAATACATTACACCTGTTCACACAATTCATCAATCACAGAGGCAACCCAAAACATTGTCTCTTGAAGCTATTGTCCAGGCAGTCTGTTTATGTTTCCATATGTCTTGAAAAATTTTCCTTTTTTTACAGGGAAGAAAGTACAGCATCAGAGAATGCAGAGCCTGTCCAGCTGTTTTGGAGAACTGATAAAAAATCAATTCATCAGATCGATGATGGGAATTCCACCAAGACCTTCAGTTTTGGTATGTAAAGCAGCATGTGCAGGCTTAAGAAGTGGGTTTCACGATATCGCTATCACTTTGGGGCATTTCGTATAAACTTATGGTAATTGTCTGCAGATCGAGTATTCACAGCTGAAGAAACAACCAATCAGCTTTACCAGGACATTGCAAAGCCCCTGGTTGTCTCCACTGTTGAGGGATACAATGGTAAGTAATGGAAGCTAAGTGTTGTCAGATCTATCCTGTGGTACCATGTTGTTCCATCCTGCTTATTGTAGCTGAACTATGTTATTTATTTTTACTCGTTTGTCACAGGAACCATATTTGCTTATGGGCAGACTTCTTCTGGAAAGACCTTTACCATGATGGGGAGTAACCATATACCTGGTGTGACACCGCTGGCTGTGGAAGATGTTTTCCAAACCATTAAAAATGTAAGAGTTGTATTGTGCTGCAGTTTGTTGAGTAATTACTGTTTATTCTAACCAGTGCTTTTCTTTTTCGCCGCAGTGTCCAAAAAAGGAGTTCCTTCTCAGGGTGTCTTACATGGAAATCTACAACGAGACTGTGACTGATCTGCTTGTTGACAGCTGGAAGCGAAAACCACTGGAAGTCAGAGAGACAATCAATGTAAGTGGACCATTTACAAGTTTGGGTTTTAACGACATTAAAAAAAATCTGGATACTTTTATGAATCTTTCAAGGCTTGGTTTTCAAACATGCACTGAACTTTGGAGATCCTTTGGAGTTTCTCCGGAGAAGCTGTGCTTGTGAACGCAATTGTCAGTGAAAGCCTAAAGTCTTTCTGACAGATGTAAAAATGAAGGCAAAAAACAAATCGAAAGAAATCAAAAATCTCTGGATGAAAAAGCAGTTCCACAAGTGTCGAAGACACTAAAGATGTCAAGAGAGTTTGTGCTGATAAAAGCCGTCAACTGTGCTGATGTGCTGTAAACTCAAACCTATGATCTCTGCAGTAGAATCAATGTGTGACATCCTGCAGCATCAACTCCCAACTAAATTCTGTGGCGGATGTGCAGTTGTTGTGAATGCATCTGTGCAGAATGGGTGAAAGGAAGAGAAAGTTTCGGACCTAATTCTCCGGAGTTCCTCCCCTGTCTGTCATTGTTGTAACTCTTGGGTGCCAGGTTCGTGATGGCAACAACATTCATAAAAACACTTCCTCCTAGGTTATATGTCTTCAAAGGAAAAGCACAACAGTCGGTTTGTTGCCACAAGGCTTCATATCATGCTGAATTACAGAGCAACATTGGTTGCATTAGTGCCTCATATTTTTTCCATTTAGTTGCACCAACACATTTTTCAGGTGCACCCAAAAATGTTCACTTCTTCTTTTGGTACCACAATAATACACCTGTTATACCTTTCTTAACTAGGGCTGGGTATCGCCACTGATTTCCCATTCTTACCTAAGTATTTTTTACAAAAGTAAAATAACAAACTTAACACTCAAATTCAACTGCACTGTTATTTATCATCCAGCCGGGGCGGCTGTGGCTGAGGGGTAGAGTGGTCTTCCTCCAACCTGAAGGTCGGCAGTTCGATCCCCAGTCTGACCCATCTGCATGCTGATGTGTCCTTGGACAAGATGCTGAACCCCGACTGGACCCAGCAAAGTGCTGCAAATAGATGCACTGTATGAATGGGTGTGTGAATGGGTGAATGTAAAACTGTACTGTAAAGCGCTTTGAGTGGTCATCAAGACTAGAAAAGTGCTATATAAATACAAAACCATTTATTTTATTGTATGATTATCATTATTAATTAGTTATTTTCATTTCTTTTCTTCAAAATAAATAACTACCACCACATTGTTTGCAGAGAAGGCCCTGCTTGTACTAAAAATGTGGAAGATAACTTCGTAACAGGTCTTTATTACTTTCAGTGTGTAATTGAACCCTACGTTCTCAATAACCGAACGGTCGCACGTTCGCTGCTATAAATACACCTACGTCACTCGTTATTGCTTTGACAGTCTGAATTATTTGCAAGCAGCAGCTTTAATGCCACATGGAGCTTAGTTTGCACTGAACTAGTGAGACATGACTCTGGTTCTGGTTCAAACGAGTCGGCATGTTCAATGTGTTACCAACTAAATGTCCGACTGCAGTTGCGCTACGTCGACTTTTATATGATCCACTCGTATGGTAAATGGCTTTGTATTTATATAGCGCTTTTCTAGTCTTGATGACCACTCAAAGCGCTTTACAGTGCAGTTCTACATTCACCCATTCACACACACATTCATACAGTGCATCTATTTGCAGCACTTAGTTATTCTATGGGGGGGCCATTCGGGGTTCAGCATCTTGCCCAAGGACACTTCGGCATGCAGATGGGTCTGACTGGGGATTGAACTGCCGACCTTCAGGTTGGAGGACGACCACTCTACCCCTCAGCCACAGCCACTCTGCCCCTCAGCCACAGCCGCCCGTTGTCATTATAGCGACTGTGAAACTGAAGTGTTCCCACACAGCATACCTAAATGATGAGCAAGGGTCTTCACACTCTTGATTGTCTGCGGTCGGTATGACCACGAGCCTACAACTAGGGCTGGCCGAAAAAACATAGATAAATATTGCAATATAACTTTTCCTCTATAGAAATTGAACACGTGTTGATATTACATCGATAGAAATCATTCCATCCATGTTTTGACAGAAAACATGAACAGACAATGAGAATAGTGCCGTGCCAAACCAATCATAATAGCCGGAATTGAGTTACACACACATCAGGTAAGGTTTTTAGTGACGGAACTTAATCGTATTTCTGCTACATTCATTGTTTAAGCGAGTCTCCTAAGAGAGAACATAAAAAATACTGGGCCATAGCTCTTCTGTAACATACTTAAAGTGTGGTTGCATCCAAAGGAAGTTATTTATCCTGTTTTACTTGATCATTGTGCTTTTTTCGTGATAATTTCTGTGTGCAGAAAAACATCTATGTGGCTGACCTTACTGAGGAGCTGGTTACATCCCCTGCACAAGCCCTAGCCTGGCTTCGGAAAGGAGAAAGTAAGTTCTGATTATATAACTGAACATGAGAATGATGCCCCTCATAACCGATGTGTAATATGTAGGGCTGAACGATTTGGGGAAATAATCTAATTGCGATTTTTATTTTTAAATTGCGATTGCGATTTAATATGGGTTTGTTTTTTTAAAATCTTATTTGATCCTCTTCCCAGCCCCAAAAAAACGTAATGAATGATTTAAATGTGACCAACACAATATTACATACATTTACTGTACAATATTCTTTCCCACATTTTTATTTAACTGCTCATTACAGAAACAAGAACAACAAATCGGTGTGCATTTAAGTAATTTAATCAAAGTCATTGTATATATAAACAGAAGCCATGCACTTTAATAAAACCTTTGTGCAAATTTAACATCTTGAGAATTTTTTTTTTTTAATTATAGGTATCTTACTGCTCCAAAGTCAGTAACATTTCCAGTATTGGGAAGGATACTTTCAAAACGTATTCCGTTACAGAATACAGAATACATGCCCAAAAATGTAATCTGTATTGTATTCCGTTACATTAACTAATCTGAGTAACGTATTCTGAATACTTGGATTACTTCAACATTGAATTGCATTTATAAGTGTAGGAATACGGCGTTGTCATAGTCAGTGGAGCAGCAGCAGTTTAAGCTCTGTGTCCGCGGATGCGGCGGGCCAGCTGGATGCGATGGAAGTGCAGCTTGCGGATCAGCAGCTCCGTAGATTCCTGTTCATGTCCGGTTGGTCGTGCAGCGGTATGGAGGCGCCGGACCTCAGCAGGAACACCCCCATGCTGAAGACCTCCGTCTCGCAGATGTGCATGTAGGTGACCGGGGGGCTCTGGAGCCCCGCCGCACCGGAGCTCGGCTTGCTTTTCCGGAGAGCGATTTTCAGGTCCGCCGCCCGCACAGCGGTCACCTGCGAGATGAGCTCGCTCTGTGTCCGCCACGTCGGCCGAAGACTCTAGGACCCTGTAGGTGATGGAGGCTTGCTTCGCTATCTTCTGGATCAGAGGAGTTTTGTGGTCCCGCAGCATTCTGGCTGCGGGTGAGGACAGCACCCCAGTGCCCTACTCTCTTTCGCACGCTGCGATTAGAAAATCACGTTTTATCATATCGCTGTTTTATCGCAAATGCAATTAATCGTTCAGCCCTAGTAATATGCATTGTCTTTCATGCACAACCTGCCTTTTTAGAGAACCGCCACTACGGTAAAACAAAAATGAACCAGCGGAGCAGTCGTTCACACACTATTTTCCGAATGGTAAGCAAAACCACAACAAACATGTAGGATTCAGAGGAAATCAGGATTTTCATTATATTATTTTTCCATAGATCCTTGAAAGCCGAGAAAGGAGTGACCTAGCATCAGGTGAAAATGCGGATGGTGCTATTATTGTGTCTCATTTGGTAAGTTATCTCCCAGCTCCTTTTTTTCTGTCTTTTAGGGCTGTATTCAGTAAGTAAACAGCATAGGCTGCACACACAATGTACTAACACACACCCATAAAGTGCAAGGCTGCACCCAATCAAACACAAAGCAAACTTTAAGCACTGCACAGGTCCCAAGAACCTCTGACCAGAACCAGTGACCAGATATTACTCCTGCTATTACAGCTCCCACCTGCATGTTGCTCTTTCTTAAATGTTTTGCTGGCAGAATGCTGCAATTGCTGCGTCTGCATTTTGATATATCCATTTAGAATGGTCAGATTTGCTATTTTTGTAATTTCTGTTAAATGCTCAATGTACGAGAATTAATATACACAAAGAAAGGCAGTTATGGAACTTTATCTATTCAAGGTACAATATTCACATTAATATCAATCCAATGTTCAAGGCACAATATTTAGCTTCTCCGTTAAACAATATGTTCTGCAGAGGAGCTGCTACTGCAGCACCATATTTTTGCATAGGCTCGCCCTTGAATATGGCCACAGATATAACAATATTAGTCCAGTGTACTCAAATAAATACCAGTACTTCACAGTATGAAGTCCATGCATCTTCCAGTCCTGCAAATATTTAACAATAAAACTGCTTTTTTAAAACAAAAACATGGATTAGGTGAACATATACGCTTGATTACTTTGTGTTTAGGTTTCTCAAAACTCTTGAGCATCCTAAGAATAAATGGTTAAGTAAATGGAACTTAACACATGTGTCCGGGACACAGCTCACTATAGTTGATGCTGGACAGTTTTTACCATGAGCTTTACAGTGTGGTAACCAACCGCGGTTTTAATAATTGTAATTTCACATGGTTATACTAACTGTTTGGAATTTTACCATGGTTAATTGTGATACAGGTTGTATAGTTGTTGTATAAAAACTTGTGATTCCCACTCTTCAGTCTTTTAACAAAATGCAACCACATATAGTTTCGAGCCAGCTTCATATAAAGGTACATAAAACAACCAACCAGTTGCCTGGGAGTTTAAAGCCTCACCAAATAACTTAACTTTGCCTTCGATCCTGTATCATAGTTTGTGTTGTAATTATATTTTGTTCACTATCAGTTTTGCTTAATCTTCTAGAATTTAGTTGATCTTGCTGGATCTGAGAGAGCAAGTCAAACGGGGGCTGAAGGTAAGGTTTTGACAGAAGCCACATGAAAAGTCTGCTTTATTAGGCCTGATGTTATGTTACTTAACACTATGTAAATGCAAAGTTATCTTGTGAGTGTACAGTAATTCACCAGTTCTAATCTCTAAGGCACACGTTTCAAGGAAGGTTGCAACATCAATCGCAGTCTGTTTACCCTTGGCCAAGTGATTAAGAAAGTGACAGAAGAAAGCCAGAAGTGAGTAAACAGTGGACATTCAATTCATGTGTTTAATTAGTCACGCTTTTTTTTTTTTTACATTTTGGGAAATATTCGCATTTGATTCCTTTCTAGAAGGGAACAATTGTTACACAAAGGAAAATAATGGAAGCAAAAATAAACCAACTTTACACATTGTTATTAAATGCTTCTTTGTCTTAATTTATTGTTTTTTCAAGTTGCTGAAATTTGCTATATATTTTTCTCTGTCATCAGGGGTTTCACGAACTACAGAGACAGTAAGCTAACCCGCATCCTGCAGAACTCCTTGGGTGGGAACGCCAAAACGGTCATCATCTGTACCATCACTCCTGTCACTCTAGATGAGACCCTTAGCACTTTACAGGTTGGTAGACTTCTAATATGTTAAATGGTGTTATGCAGTGTGTTTTAAAGGGGCTGCTCCTTTCCGCTGTACGTTTATGAAGGTTGAAATATTGCAGCTTTGCCTCGGCTCAGTTTCCCTCTAACATCTCGAAAAGTCAGTGTGTTAGTGTAATATGAGAAAATATGAAACATTCGAGCAAACATGAAGCACAGCAAACGATTCAGAAACTGTTTACTCTTATTAGTTTGCCAGCACTGCAAAGAAAATGAAGAACGATCCCCATGTGACAGAGGTGTCTGATGACGGAGCTCTGCTCAAAAGGTACCGAAATGAAATTGTTGACCTGAAGCGACGACTTCACGAGGCAAGTGTGATAACTCTTTGTTTCTCTTTATTCATGTTTTGTTTGGCCCATCTGTGTAATTTCCCTTGCTGACCTGAGGATGACATGATACAGGTATCTTCAGAGACACAGACTACAGTGACTGAGAAGGAGGTTCTATCCCAGCTCCTCCAAGAAAAAGATCATCTCCAGAGAGAACAAGAGGACAGAATCAGAAACCTGACCAAACTCCTTGTCACCAGCTCCAACCTGGTTCCTGTTAAAAGGGTATCTTATCACAAAATCAAGCTGTTATTAGACCTGTGCATTCTTGTCGTTATCAAGTCAAATCAATATTCTTTGGTTTTCAAGATGCCTAAGCGCAGAGTTACATGGGGAGGAAAGATGCTCAGACTTGCACCTTTATCTGCCTGTGGTGGTTCATCTAACCTGAGCTTTGCAGAAGCTTTCACTCTTAAAAGGAAAGCTGATCGATCCTGTCTGATGGAGCTGACTGAAGGTGAGTAGGAATACATCTATCTTGTAATACCAGAAAACTCTATTTGTAGAAAGAATCTCAAACCTTGCATGTACTGGTGTACTGTAACCCTGCACGGTATGTGTGTGTCTGCAGACACGCGTACACACACACTCTTACAGAAGGAGTAGAGTTCTTCCCATTGGTTACTTTTCACACAAAAAAACATCACATGTATTTAGTTATTTATTTATACGGCCACTCGTTTGAACAATAATAAAGAAAATTTTGCTTAATTTTATGAAAAAATTATAATTTAGGGAGGAGGACTCACTAAATGGTCTGTATTTATATAGTGCTTTTCAATTATTGATGACCGCTCAAAGTGATTTATAGTGCAGTTTATTGCCATTCACACACACAAATTCATACAGCGCATCTATGGCGAGGAATTGTTTTCTTTTTCTATGAGGGGCAATTCAAGGTTCAGTTTCTTCCCCAAGGCCACTTCAGCATGCAGATAGGGTAGATTGGGATCAAACAACCGACCTTCTGGTTGGAGGATAAGAGTTCTACCTCTCAGCCACAACCGCCCAACTAATGACAAAGAATAATTCTGAAGTAGTCTTCTGAGCATTACCTCAAGTCAAATAGCCTTTTTCAAACGCACTTACTAGTGCAGTGCCTGTTCAAAACCTGTTAATTTTTCTGAAATTCAAAAAAATGCATATATGGTTTATTTTAACAGATGACGAGGAATTTGATGCTCACTGGGAGATTCCTGATGAGCCATCAGATGACATGGAAATGAGTCATAGCTCAGTGACTGTGCAAAGCTTTGGAGACAGGTAAATGTGTTTCTACCAACAGTTAGATTAGTTATCTCAAGACAGCAAATTGAGATAACAATTAGCTGTCTTTCGCAGTATATTTGGGTCATTGTCCATCTGCACTGTGAAGTACCTTCCAATCGACTTTGCTGAATGTGAGCAGACAGAATGTTCTTATAGACTTCAGTTTTCTTACAGCTGCTTCCGTCTTCTTTCAAATCATAAATAAACACTATCGACCCAGTGCCATTTGAAGCCATCACACTGCCTCCCCCTTGTTTTACAGATGATGTGTTTCGGACCATGAGCTGTCCCAAGCTTTCTCCATACTTTTCTCTTCCCATCATTCTGGTACAGGTTGACCTTAGTTTCATCTGTCCAAAGAATGCTGTTCAAAGCATGCTGATGTGTCCTTGGACAAGATGCTGAACCCCGACTGGACCCAGCAAAGTGCTGCAAATAGATGCACTGTATGAATGGGTGTGTGAATGGGTGAATGTACAACTGTACTGTAAAGTGCTTTGAGTGGTCATCAAGTCTAGAAAAGCGCTATATAAATACAAAACTATTTACCATTTACTTCCGAGAGTCTTCACTTCACTAGATGTTGTGAAGGGGTCTCTTTACTATGGAAAGGATTTTCGTTTTTCACAGCATAAGGATGGCCTGTTTCACTTTGAGAGCCCTTTTGGATGTTGTGGAATTGTAGCAACAGCTTCCAAATGCAAAGGCCACACCTAAAAACTACTCCTGCTCATGAAACAGCTTCTGAGTCAATTGTCCAATAACTTAAGGTCCCTTGAAAGGAGGGGACAATGTATGAAAATTGTTGCAATTCGTAAAACCCTCCAATTTTGATTTAAATACCCTCAAAAGATAGTCTGTATCTCAATTATTTCGTTTCAAACCCTTTGCAATATCATACAGGGCCAAAATTATGAAAATTTTGTTGCGGTCCAAATATTTGAGAACCTAACTGTATATAGGTTTGCTGTGTCTCCCTCCAGTCTCAAGAACATGGAGGAGATTCAGTACAAGGAGACTGGTCTTTACACAAAGAAAGCTGGACTGGTCTCTGGCAGGGCTTCAACGAGCAGGCTACTGGTGTCCGACAGTTTGGTCAGAAACAGGCTCCATGAGGCTGGCATGAGGACCCGACATCCTCTAGTGAGACCTGTGCTCATAGTCAGACACTAAGCAGCTTGACTCGCCAGAGAACACCGGAAGTGGCAGGGCTGCCACTGGCACCCATTTTCTTCTCAGATGAGAACAGGTTCACACTGAGCACATGTGACAGGTGTGACTGAGTCTGCAGACATCCTGGTGAATGATACGCTTCCTGTAACATCGTTCAGGTTGACCGGTTTGGCAGTGGATCACCACTGGTCTGGGGAGGCATATCCTTGCAGGGTCACAAAGACCTCCATATCCTAGTTAGCGCCTGAGAGACTGCTGCTAGGTACGGGGATGAAATCCTCAGGGCAAAATTCTGTCTCTGGAGGTCGTTTTTTGGGGGCTCTGGCAGTGCTCTCCCTGTTCCTCTTTGCACAAAGTTAAAAGTGATTCACAATCACTTGTGTTTCTAAATTGACAGATTGATATCATAACATAATATCATCTGTATGTTCTATCTTTTAACCAGTCCCAAAGACTATACCTCTCCAGACTGGATGCGTAACCTTTCAGGGAAAGTGTCCAACCTGGAGCTGCAGCTGGAAATGGAGAGTCAACAGAAAGAGGAGGCCATGACGAAAGTAGGAACATTAGAAGGAAGAGTTGAAGAGATGGAGCTGCAACTGCAAACAGAGGCCCAGCAGAAACGGGAAGCCTTGGAGAAAGTACAGACAACCGAAAAGAAGGCAGCAGAGCTGGAGCTGCAACTGCAAAAAGAGGCCGTGCAGAAACGGGAAGCCTTGGAGAAAGTCGAGACAACCGAAAAGAGGGCTGCAGAGCTGGAGCAGCAGCAACAAAGCAAAGCGCTGGAGGCCATGGAGAAGGTGCTGATGTTGGAATTGAGATTGGCAGACCTGGAGAGACAGCTTGAAGAACAGAACCACGGGCAGACTGAAAATGAACAGGTGGCTGTGTTTGAAAATACCTGCTCTCTCCCCCAAGTGAGAAATACCTTTTTTAAAGGTGATAATTCATTCATTATCTACTCACCACTATGCAGATGTTGGTTGAAGGGTTTGAATCCACAAAACACTGCTGGAGTTTCAGAGGTAAACAGTGTAGCAGCCGAATCCAACAAAACTGAGGATATTATGGGCTCATCTTCAGACGGAAAGAAACAACAGGAAAAACACATAACATGCCTTTATACTGCTCCTGTTGTCAGCCACGTGTCTGCAAGCCCCGACATTCTTGTTCGAACCCGAAACGTGGTCATTTCCAACGTGTATATGCCTAAAAGTCCACCAGAATTGGCTGAGCTGTCAGACTTTAGCATTTCTGATGGTCCCTGAATACAAATTGTTGCAAGATATCACTCCAGCAGCATTTTGTGGACTCAAACACTTCACCCAGCCCTCCATTGGCATACGGGTGAGTAGATAATTAGTGAATTATCATTATTGGGTTAACTACTCTTTTAAAACACAATTTTCTTTTGCTTTAATTATTTCTTCGCTGGCTGGGCAGTGTTAGCCTGGTTCAGTACTTATTTTCATACCTTGTTTTTCAGATTAGAAAAGAGTTTGCAGAAACCATCCAGCTGTGTGAAACTCTTGCTTCAGAGAAGGTAATGCTTGATGGAGCCCATCTGCAATGAATAGAACCTTTCCACTAGGGCTGCTTGATTATGGAAAAAAAGCATAATCACGATTATTTTGGACAATGTCAAAATCACAATTATTTAAACTATTATTAATATGTGCCCTTATTCTGAAGTCTATGCTTTATTTATTTTAATCACTTCCGGTTCCGGTAAACACCGATGACGGCTGCGTGTCTTATTCCTCCGTGAAACCAGGATATCGGTGCCCGGTTATCAAACCCTTAGTGATGGCAACCCTAACACTGAACAGCCAGGCGGGAGCGCGCTTGAGAATAGCTGTGCGCGGTGCGGCCGCTACATGGTGTGCTGCTGCCCTCCCTGCTTTTCCACTCGCAATGTTTTTTCTACGCCGGTCAACACACACACACAACTCGCCTCCTTCACTTTACTGCTGCTTCAGAGTGAGAGCCCCCGCGCAGTGACATTCTCAAGTGCGCAGGCGCCTGGCTGTTCACCCCACCCCTCTTTCTCTCTCTGTCTATCTGCTTGTGTGCTTGTAGTGGATGGGCAGAGGGGGACATTTAATTATGTGATTGTGAAAATTGGGGAAATTAAAACTCCAGGACAACAGAAGGGGAATACAAAGTATAGGATGCATATTTGATAATTTATATCATATAAAATATGTCATTAATATCGTTTAAAATCATTCTTCAGTGTGTTTCCTGGCATGATACGCTCGCGGCGTGCGAAAAAATAGACTGTGGATGTTATTGGATGCAATGTTATTCAGTTGATTGACATGTAGGTTTATCTAATAGGAAGCCCCTATGTTGATATGTTGTGGACCAATAGGATGAGTAAATGAATGTGGGGGGCGGGGTCAGACACTGAAGCGAGGACCCAAATAAGAATGTCAACATTAGTACACAGTCTGTCTCAAGCACATTATTAAGTAGACTCGACGCCGAAACAATCAGTGCAGGGGTGGCGCATCGCAGCCCATGTGAACCAATCAGATCGGTCCGTTCATGATCAGGCTAATGGAGGTTTATTAAGGTCAGTGGTGTCAAACTCAATCACAGAGAGGGCCACAGTTTTAAAAACTGGGACTACGACGCAGGCCAAACAGGATCAAGATTTATTCAACAGTACCGACAGGATATTGGAACCTAAAACCAAAATCAACGTCCAAGCGTCCACCGTTTTGGTTTGCGATACGTGAAGAACCGCGACAAGTCTTCCTGTCCAACCCCCC